>NW_017307128.1:21944-22205 GCF_000935625.1 Nanorana parkeri
GGGACTACAAGTCCCAGCAATACATTATAATAAAAGACGGCTATGCAGAATACCCCCAGCATCCCCCCCCCCACTATAATGCATTGCTGGGACTTGTAGTCCTACATAGTTGGTGCTATTCTGCATTGCTGTATAATCATCATACAGGTATGCAACATACTACCAGCTATGTGGGAGTACAAGTCCCAGCAATACATTATAATAAAAGTGAGCACTGTATGACCAGCATCCCTCCACCACTATATGACCCCCCCCGCACAC
>NW_017307128.1:22352-42806 GCF_000935625.1 Nanorana parkeri
CCGGCGTTGCCTACAGCACATTCTGCAGGACCAGTGACAGCCTCTTCATCCCTGCCGCACAGCCACCCGTACATGCTGCGGGTGGCTGTGCGGCAGGAAAGGAGCGGCACAATCTCGGGAGGGGGCCCTCTTCTTCCTCACTGCCCCACCCCCCAAGTGGCGTAACGCCAGGACCGGGTCGCAATTGCGACTGCTGCGACCCTGGTAGTTCCGCAATGTGCCTGCACACCATACAGCAAAAAGATCACCAGAACTCATCTAAACAGACCCCTGATATTTCCCTTTTGAAATAGAAAAAAGATTGAGGACACAATCTCTTTTTCTGCAGTCACTGTTATGAATGAACCTATACTGAGTGCCCCCGTTCATCCATAACGTGTGGAAATAGTATATTTACCGTGTCCACAATCACTAATGAACAGGAACTGATGTAGAGCACTTCCTGTTCATTCATAATTCGGGACACAGTAAATATACTAAGGGGTCTATTCACGAAGCTGCCGAAGGATCTGGCCGTAGCTTCGGCCGATCCTTCGGCTAGCTTCGGCCCCACAACCCCTTCGGTCAGTAGAAAAAAGCTGTACGGTCACAATAGCCCATACAGCTCCCGATCATGGGCGAGCGGCTCAGCCGAGCCGAACACATATGCATCGGCTCGGCTGAGCCGTGCTGAAAGCCGAAGCTGGCCAAGCAGCCGGTCATTGGCCGGCCGACAGCCTGCTTCTGACAGCTGGGCGGAGCCAGCCTTGATCTTACGGCTGGCTACAGCCACTTGCAGTGAGATCAGCGTCCCTGGTTACCTGCTTACCAGGGACACTGATCTCCAAACAGCATGAAATCAGCCGTACCAGCCTGAAGTGAATAGTCAAACAGTGTTCGGCTCACTTCACTTCAAATCGGTCTTTCACTCGGCTGCCTACGGCAGCTTAGTGAATAGACCCCTAAGTCCTCAATTATTTACAAACACTCAGCGATCACTTATCGAGGAGTGTTTGTATACTGCTCTGCATCCTGACTCTTTCAGCTGTCACAGGAGGCTGAGTCAGCGGTGTGGTGAGGAGAGCTCGCTCTCTGACAGCTGACTTCTCCCCCGCACCACCGAGTCGGCCTCCTGTCATAGCTGTCTCCTCCCCCACACTGCTTTCCATCCTGATCTGTCACAGGACCATCACTAATAGCCATCACCTCTGCAAGATAAGTGTCTGAGCTGGTGGCATTATCTTGCTAGTAACCTATTTATGCATAGTGATAAGGTGATGTTGAGTCCTAGGGATTCCTTATTGTCTTAGTGCCCAGTTTGCATTGCCATCCTTGGCCCTGTTTACTTCACCAGGGCAGAGACAGCCCTGTGAGGAGAAAAATAAAAAGGGAAAAAAAGGAAAAGGGAAAATGATAAAAAATATATAAATAATGTAAATAACGTAAGGAAAAAAAATAGTGATGGTGTGGGAAAATGGTTAGCTCTGGACCAAGGTTAGGCTGTCACCACTCTCAAAGGTCATGTTCCAGTGTAGTCACTTCAGGTTAATGGCCCCTCACTCCTTGATATAACTAATCTAGTTCTCTGCACTTCAAAAATTGCCTTTTCCACCCACTAGAAACATTGCTCTCTCTACTGGTGGCCTTATCTTGCAAGGAACCCTTTTTTTGTATATGCACAATGTAGTGTCAATGTCTTCCTTCTTTCTTAAGGTAATACCCAGTTTGTGTTCCTGTACTGGTTTTTTTCACCAGGGCAGGAACATCCTTACAAAGAAAAAATAAAAAAGTAAAAAATATAGTGGCATAGTGTCTATTAAGGTGTGACTGACTGTTTTGCTTTTTATTTTCAGCTGCTTGTTTGAATTCTAGTAGTAAAGTCTATGGACAAAACCCATTAGTATATGAATGTGCTTTTACTACATGAGTATGATGAGTTTATAAACTATTTACTGTTAACGGTGTAGCCCTGATGTAGTGCAGGCTCCTTTCAGACTGAATGGATGTTGCTACTTGCCTGGGATCCTGAGAGAAGGGACTTATGCGGAATGAGTTTGCAGCTCTGCTGGATATCAGCCAGACTGTGTGTAAGTGGACTAAGTAGAGACAAAGTCTATGTTGATGGATTGCTATTCAGGTTATCATATATAGTAAAATTCAATCAAAACCATGTCAAGGTGTGCTGTTGTGCGGTGTATATATTATTGAGGTTCATCGCAGAGGAAACATAGGGAGACCCATTGCTTTACTATTGTATGCTGCTCCTTAGGGGGTGTGCTACACAAGAAAACAATACAGAGTATGCAGAGTTCTACAAACATGCATAAGTACACACATGTTATCTATCATTCCTTAGCAAATGAACATTGGCAATAGTCTCTATGCAATAGGGATTTACTGAAAATCACTTACTTTCCGTTACAGTTAGTCCAAATTTCCTTCAGTAAATGGCAACTTGGGCATCAAGAGATTGCAGGAAAACAGGTTCTTGATCTTGGCTGTCTTTCTCTCTACTGTAGCTTTAGTGTTATCCTATGGTAGAGTGCTTCCTTCAGCTAAAAATGCGAGAGTTTTATGTTGGATAGTTTGTAGCCATTCCCACTTGGACATTTGATTGGGGGACCTAAATCAGTTTCTAGAAGGGAAGCATTTCTGCCTGCAGACTCTAAATGGTAACAGAGTACCAGTACATAACAAAAAATCCTTAAAGTATTACAGGATTAGAGGTCATCAGAGGGGATTGTATCACCATCAGGAAGAGCAATAAATGGCTTGTTCGCTGCACATCCTTATTGTGCTACATTTTGGGTTTTCTCTGGGATGGTGGCAGTACATTTTACCCTTGTATCAGGGAGGGCTGTACAGTCAGCACTCCAGTCCAGCCACACCACCTCAACCTTCCTCCTCACCACCAGAACCCCAACCTTCCTCAACATTACCAGCAACCCAACCCTCCTTTTTCTTACTGCCAGCACCCAAACCCTCCTGAAACCCTTATATTCCTCCTCTGCCTCCTGATGCATCACTGCATTCCACATGGTAATGGGGGGCAGGGATGGCCTTCTGGGCAAAATATTGATGGTTGGTGTAAAGCCTTTTGTAGCCTTTGACAGATAGTCTGCGGGAGCCAGAGCAATGCAGCCACAATCCCACTAATTGAAGTTGCAAAGCTTTACAGGCTCCAATGTAAAACATAATATGCACAGTATTTATTTTATGAATGTGTGTGCATTTATTATTTGTTGGGAAAAGTGGACTATGCCTTTAGTTAAACCTGGGTTTACCTGCAGAATTTATGGTTAGTGTGTCCCTGAGATGAAGAGACTAGTAGCCAGGCAGAGCCAGATTAAGAGCAGCATGGATCTGGTGCTGAGGATTTTGGTGGGCCTTTTTATGGAAATGGCAACAGTCACCGGAGCCCTCTTCCTCCTGTTCGGGCTATGATTTGTAGTCTCTCTACAGCTTGGAGTCAGTGGTGGAGTGCCAGGGCTCGGTTGCAGCTGCGACCCTGGTAAATCTGCCACTGACTCCAAGCTATAGAGAGAATAGAAATCTTAGCAATACATTATACAGCAATGCAGAATACCGCCAGCTATAGAGGACTACAAATCCAAGTAATACATTACACAGAAATTCAGAATATCCCCTGCTATAGAGGACTACAAATCCCAGCAATAAATTATACAGAAATTATTCAGGTGGTCATTGAGGGTTCCAGGTGGTCAGTGTGGGCTCAAGGTGGTCAGTGCGGGCTCCAGGGGGTCAGTGCGGGCTCCAGGGGGGGTCAGTGCGGGCTCCAGGGGGGGTCAGTGCGGGCTCCAGAGACTGGCGACTGCAGCCACAGCAGATGAGGCTCTCTGTTCAGACACATCTGGGGGCCGCGATCTGGGTCAGCTCAACTCGGCCACGATCCGGGACAGGTTGGCTCGGCCCGGCCTATTTGCAGGGGCTGGCCTGGAGAGGGAGCTCCACCCACCCCTATGTTAATCCGGCCCTGCAGGCAGGCACTGAGTATGGAAGGATAGGATGTTCACAGCTAGCCTAGCACTATAAGTTGAAGCAGGAGTAAGCAGAGACTAAAGGGAATAAGCCTCCAGTTCCAAGTGTGGCTCTATCTGTTCCAACATGAAACTTTTCATTGGCAGAAGCTGATGAAAAGCCCCAATTAGGGATGAGTAAACCAGGAAAGGTACAGTTTGCAGAAGGTTCTGCCTTTTTCAATGCCATTTTGCAAGCTTTTTTTTTTTTAAAGTGCATAGGTAGCTGGACACTGTCATGCGGGACATGTACCAAAGAAACAAAAATACCATTCAGTGGGGAGAGGGTGTTTTAATGTGGTCTAAAGGGCAACAATAACAATACAGAAGAGGGAGAAGTCTTTAAGCTGTATACAGTATTAAAGAGCAGTACGAGTCTCATGGACAGCATGAGCGACACCATATTTTGGCATTACTTTTTTTGCAAGTGCAATAGATAATTTTACTTTTACATTATTGCTTGCCTTAAATACAGTAGAGTGTGTTATTTCAGAGACAGCAGCCAGAAATATTGTACAGACACTTTGCACATTATGTAAGCAGTTTTACTAGGCCACAATGTAATAGGGAGAGACGAGACAGGCTTTATCCTAAAATAAAAATGAGAGTATTATTTTAACGATAACAACCACAAATATTGTACAGACGTGCTGTGGAATATGTAAGTGGTTTTGTTAGGCCACAATTCAGCAGATTTTATCATGGAACAAAAGCAAGAGTATATTATTTCAGAGACAACAGCTGGAAATATTGTACAGACTCCATAGTCAGCATTGATGCAGTTGGAGTAGGCTGCATTTTGAAAAGGATACACATCATTCAGTTTATCATGCCAAGCTTTGTGGTGAAGAATCATGTGTCTCCATGCATGTGGTACCCAAGCAACTGGTTACCATGCTTGAAATACTGCAGCCAGAGGCTGGAAACCACTATAGTGTTGTTGACAGCACTATGGTGTGTTTAACCACTGGTGAGCTATGTGAAGCAGCCCTGGGGATAGCAATGTCCTGCCACTCCTGGATTGGTGCTATCCAATTGAATAAGACGGCTGCTATCTCCACTACACTGCAAGCAGCCTCTGCTCGTGGAGAAAATCCAGCATTGTTGATGTTGTGCCTTAAAAATGGTTTTCATAGACAAGTTTCTGTTTTTGTGGGATTCATAAAAACACACTGGAATGTGTTTTAAGGTTGAACTTTTCAATTGATGGTGAACCCCCAACTCTTCTAACACTGAATTCCCAACCAGCACTGCAATTCTGCATCAGTCCACAGTACTTCTCTCAGACACTTTACTTAAAATTGAGTTAGCAAAAGAAGTGGTCTGTAAAACAGTATTTAAAAAAAACAAAATAGCTAAAAATACATCCAGCAGCTAACTCCACTAGCCCCAAAACATTTTTCTTTCTTTAATCCCTCAATTGCTTAGTCTGACTTAATTGTTACTTTATAACAAATAAATATATCAGATTAAACCAAGTTAAAAGTGTTGGCATAACTATGCTAAAAAAAAAGGATCTGAGAAGTCATAAAACAGAATAACACTATACACAAATTATCTTGATCCGTGCATATGGATGAAACAGGCTAGCCAGTGAAAGAATGTTAGATTTATGAGAAGATATTTTAGGTGGACATATAACAGTAGAAAATACCAATTACGGGGGAAATGTCCGAAAGTCCTTGCCAGCTCTAGGAAGGCTTTTGTAGAGCCATTGAGGAGAGGCTAAAGTGTTAAGAGCTATAAGCCACTCTGACAAGGGAATATATACTGTTAAATCTTGGGAGTTATTTAAAATGCCAGTGAGTATAATAGCAGTGCTCGGAAATAACCATTTCATCTGCCTACATTACTCTAAAATTAATGAATAATGAAGTGATGCCCTTCACATTCTCTTCCCTTTCCATTCCAAGATATATTGATCAGATGACATTTATTTAAGTTTGGGATAATGTATTAATTTCAAGATAATTATTCAATATACTTTTGTCACTGTTGATAAGCTTCAATGTCATCCAGGGGCCAGGGGATGAATAAACTGTTATCTGACATTGCTGGACAAGGTGCTGGGAATTAATGCAATTTTTCTCCTTGAAGAGAAGAGCCTGCTGTGAGGTTGCAAGTAGAAGATAGAAGTATAGACTACAAAAGATAAAGAATGTTACAAATACAGTGAGTGGACATGAGTTCTTTTGTTGCTGGAGTCAGAGTGATGTTCAGCAAAGCTGACAGAGCCCTTCTTTGGTAGATGCCACTGCAATATTAACATTCATTTGGAGCAGATGTGGCTAAAAGCATGAAACATTAAACAAACAGCTGCCGTAGATCCGCTGCCATTGCATGAGCTCTTATGTTCTATTAATGCACAGTGTTTCTCAGACCACAAGGGTAACCCCTAATCCCTGCACTTCTGCAGCAGATTGGTCAAGTGGCACTGCTTTTAGGGACTCTCTGTCTCTTTCACTAGGTGTCTTGGCACACATCATAAAAGAGACAATAGAATATCTTATGCCAGCCATAGCTTATCACCCATAGCTCAGATGACTTTAAAATGTTTTACGCAGATTGGTTTTACTTTAGAAAAGAAAATAACAGTTTTGGAACTTGTAGTCAAACAATAACTCCTCGGAATAAGGAAAACAATTTTTAATCAAATCTTTTTTTAATGAAACTTTGGTGCCAGCGGCTAATTTTCTTCATGTTATGGTGTTACACTACAGAACAGAATTTTAGAGCTGACATTTATTATGAAAGGCAGGTGTTAAAATAACTTTACACCATATTTTTGTTTTTATTAAACACTAGAAAATATGCCTTATATCAATGGGTTAATTCAAGCTGGATGGCTTCTGGGTTTTATGTGATTCATAACGCACTGGTAAGTGTCTCTGTGCAGTCAGAAAATATTTCGGCTGAATTTTTTTGTTAAGGGTTGCATCAAGTAATCACGGAGGGAGAATGTAAACTGTGCTTGAGGTGGGGTACGGAAGATGATCAAACACCACTGAACATAGCAGGAGCTATGGACCATGAGAAAATGAAGAGGAGGCAAAATGGTGGGCAAACCTGGACTTGAGGGGGAGGATAGGCAAAATGGCAACAGTTAGTGGACTAGGGGGCATGAAGGAGGTAAAGTAGAAGTGGATCATGGCAGGAGGGGGAAAGGGAGAATGGAAACAGCTTACCATAAAACATTGGGATAGGAAGAGAAGGTTGTGCCAGTGATCCATTGACATACTTTCAGTTTGCTAACATAATGGTATGCTAGTGGATCACTGACACAGCTCCTGATATAATCTAGGCAAGGTCCATAAAAGGGGTGTTTGTAATTATGCTATAGGATCCCTGCCACTGACCATGGGTAACAAGACCCCTGGTCACCCTGTCCCTATGGAGGCTTTTCAATTATTCCAGTATCTAGTCATTTGTGAGTGCATTTAAAACCTTTACATTGAGATATTCAGTTTGTTTCAAACCCATAGTAAGACAGTACTTTTTATTTTATATTTCTATAACTTTTAAAAAAAAGTCTATCAAATATTATGTGGTTTAGCCATCAACAGTAAAGAAAAAGGTATACTATACAATCAAAATAACCTCAAAGAGTTATATGCTATTTTTGATACATTAGCTGTACCTCTGAAGTACGTGAGAACAAACTAAAATGTTGTATGTAATTAAATGCATATTTCCTGTTTGTTAGCTAAGTGAAGTAAACATGTGCTTGTCAAGGCCCAGTAGGGGCAAGAACAGAGTCTGTGGGCATGGTATGACGTAAAGCCAGCAACCAACATGACATATCTTATGTTTTGTGTTAGCACTGTATTTGCAACATCTCAAAAGCATTTACAAGCATAGCAACAGTTGCTTTGGTATTTGTTCAGTTTGTTGTTTTTAATAGTCTTTTAAATTACAGTTATTTAATATATGACAAGCAAAGATTCTAAGCTTTTAAGTACTTAAACAGAGTCAGCCGTCTACAGTGGTGAAGATCTCATATTAAAAAGAAGCCAATAATTGATATACTGTATATTGTACTTCAATCAAGAGTTCCCTTGTGGCCAATTAATGCAGCAGATGTTGCATAGTTTTTAACATACGTCCTCAAACACTAAAACTCTGCCACCATATCATTATAAAAATTATTTGTTTCGGAAAATGCTAATTTTAGAGCCAAGAGGAGCTTTAAAACATATTTAATTGTTAACATGTACAAAAAAAGGCTTCGAGTTTTTTTAAATATATGATTTCGTATACACTGATAAGTTTAAAGTAAATTAATGTCAACAATGGATATTGCACAAGTCATGCGCTACATCTTAAAAACTGCTTAAGGGACCAGTATAGGGGGAAAACTGAAAAGAAAGAAGTGGAGAGGGTCTAGGAATGTCATTATTATCATCTTCATTGTATGGGAGGTGGGGCAAATTCTGCATCCTAAATAAAGGGATGAGCACCCTAACGATTAATCGTGGTGGCAAAACTAATAAAAGTTTTCTGGAGGATAATGTTTCAGGCTCAGAGAGCCTAGACAA
The DNA here is from genome assembly GCF_000935625.1 of Nanorana parkeri. Lineage (NCBI taxonomy): Eukaryota > Metazoa > Chordata > Amphibia > Anura > Dicroglossidae > Nanorana > Nanorana parkeri. The sequence goes on from NW_017307128.1 coordinate 30,904, forward strand.
GCCTATTGTGGCAGGTGTTTTTTCCTCTGAGCAATATTATGGTTTTTCATTTGCTGGATGACAGCCGAAGTGTTTAAATGTATGTTTTGTGCATGGTAAAGGACTTATACTCCAAAGCTCCAAATAAAAGGCCCTGACTGGAGATCTCTGTAGACCACCACTGGTGCTCTGCATAAACTCATGTTTAACACCCTGAAAGCAATAGACCAAGGCAGCATGACTTATGCTGGTGCTGCCCATTTGTAAACAACCCCATCTGCTGCAAACGTACTTCTTTTTTTTCCAAGTACCTCCTCTTTATGCTTCTCTGATATCTCATCATTCTTACATACAAGCTCCGATGTAAATTTTGGTGGAAATGATCAGCTCACAAGATTTTTGGTAAAATCAACGGATATGTGTTGCTTTTATCAAAACAGATATAGCAAAACACTTTCAATAGTCTATTTAACAGACCAAAAGGGAGAAAATAAGAGAACTTCATTGTTAGGGTTTACATATATATATTTTTTTAACAAGGAGTTGTATTAAGTTTGCACATATTAAACATATACAATAAGGGAAGAGACAAAGAAAAATAAAATAAAATAAAATAAAGCATCATACATGTGGCATAAAAGGCAGTATGAAGGGTACGTAAAGCAGCATACCCATCAGCAATTCCAGATCTTACAGAAGTACAGGAGCATAGGATGCCTTCAATGTACACAGTGGATCAGCAAAGTAAATTAACTGTGGTTACAAGGATGTGAGTAACCCGATGCATGTGTAATCATTGAGAAAGAGTATGAAGTGGTAAAGGGGGATGGAACCAAATGCGAGTAGTGGGTCCAGTTCGCGGGAGAATGTCCAGAGAGGGGTAATACCATACTTACGGGAACATAGAAAGGTATGGAATATATACATGTTATATCAAAAGAAATTACCATAACTCATTCATATAGTTCGAATCAAGCATCTGGGGTCCGACAACCAGCAAGCCCATTGGAAGGTGAAGAGATGAGTAGTAAGGTTGGCTTTTGCAAAGAGAAATTTGAAGTGGGCATGTGTGTTTAGGATTTGTATGACATTTCGCAGAGAAGGGGGTTCAGGCTGTTTCCAGGCTCTTGCTATGGCAAGGCGAGCAGCAATGAGGACATGAGGATACTACCGTGCGGCATGTTTTAGGCCATTCTTCTAAACCTATTCCCAGTAGAGCGAGTTGTGGGGATACATTGCATGGGACCCGGGTAATTACAGATATGAGGGTGGAGATAACAGACCAGAAAAACTTAAGTGAGGTACATGACCACCATATGTGAGACAGTGAGACCACCAATCCGCAGCACCGCCAACAGAGCGGGGAAGAAGAGGGGAAGGCTCTCGCCAATCTCTGGGGTATAAAGTACCATTTGTGCAGTATTTTTTGTACAGATTCCCAGTGACCCAGGCATTTAGATTGTTTGTAAAGGTTGGGAGATTGGGTATACCAGTGGTATGGAGAAGTGTAGTTCCTTTTCCCACCAGAGCATGAACAGCAACTTTACAGAGTAATTTGGTTCGCTCAATAGCTTGTAGAAAAAGGAAATACCCTTACCAGTGGAAGAACATTTACTATAGAAAGCAATGGCTCTTCTAACAAGTGTGCTGTCCTTAATACGTAGAGAAGATATACAATGTCTGATTCTGAGATGTTTGTAAAAATCATGTGTTGGTAGAGAGTACTTTCCAAATAAGACCTGATAATAGAGCAAGCTGTCATCAGAGAACAATTTTTCCTGGGGCATCTCGGCAGCACACAATGGGTTAAGGTCCGCCCCTCTTAACCCACAGGACACGTGATAAATTTAGGCTCCTCCAGGCCTTCCTCATTCTTTTTTTCTGTCCTCACCACAGGACCGTGATAGCTGTTTCTAAACTTTTTTTTTCTTTTTCTCCTGGATTCCCTTACCAGCCGTCCTGCGGCTTCCCAGGCAGGGTCAGTCTCCCCTGTACTGTAGACCCTGCTATTATGGGCTTAAATAGCTCTTACCCAGGGTAGGACAGCGTATCCTTAAAGATCCACGAGGGCTGCGGTGAAAGCTCTGCACCTACCGACTTCCCAGCCATTTCCTCTGTGTCTCCTAAGCCCGGGCGGCCGTGTCTCTCCTCCTCTTATCTGTTTCTTCTTTTTGTATTGGGGCATGTCTGGACTGACTTCTGGAAACGAGGTGACAGGTGAGTATGTTGTGTTTGCGCAGGCGCGGCCGCGGCGGCTCGCACTTGCGCAATAGATAAGGGGTTTTCCAAGATGGCGGCCGCCGGCTTCCGGGCTGCATTGCGCATGCGGCGGCGTTTTCGTTAAATTTCGAGGATTTTCGTTAATGGCAGCCTGCCGCTTCCACTGGATGGCGAACGAATGACTGACTGCGGATCATCCCTTTGCCTGACCTGCTCCAGTAAGTTTCTTTCTGCTCTTATTGCACTCATCTTCATGACTATATTCCCCGTCTATATGTGTGGGCTACCTTCTATACTGTCCATTACTCTTTCCATTAGGAATGGCTGAGCAAGCTGCCTTAAGAAATGCCTCCGAGGTAAGGGTATGGTAATGGGGCACCTTAAACAGACGGTGAGGTGTTTTTTTTCATGACAAATCGTTATATTTCAGCCCTCCTCACGAAGAGCACAGATGGACTTCTTCAAGATTGTCCTCACCCAGACGTAACAGATCAAGTGGAAGAAGTGCTTCACGTCGCAGCCACAGACACACAACCTCTCATCACACGCACCACCAACATCGCTCTCAGGCAAAATTGTGCTGGATGTGTGGTGGCCAATCGCTACCTGGGAAGGTGATCTGCCAAGCCTGCCTAACTGAAACTATGCAGGGGACACCCACTCCACCCATGAATACGCTGTCTCTCGTTGTACAGTCAGCTAGAGATGGTCGCCACGAAGGTGGGCAGGGTGGTCATCCAGATGGACCATCCACCTCTCAACAGCCGACCGAGCCTACCATTGATGGCTTACAGTCAGACACCTCAGACATGGGCGAACCTCCCTGTCCTTCTGGCTTCGACTTCAGTCTTGTTGAACCCTTCATTACGGCGGTGAAAGAGGCTATTGACTGGGAAGATCCTGTTGTTGAGCCTGCCAAGATGCGGCGGTACTTTCCGCATTTAAAGAAGTCCACGACTTCTTTCCCTTACATGGACGAGATCAAGGAACATGACACTGAAGAGTGGAAGCGTGCTGATAAAGCACCGAATGTGAACAATCGCATTGCAAAATTGTATGCTCTCAAGGAAGACGATTCACCTAACCTCACCTCTCCCCCACTGGTTGACGCAGCGGTGATGCGCCTGGCATGGCATATTACCCTACCGATGGAGGAAGCAGTCTCCTTTAAAGAACCCTCCGTTCGGAAGGCAGATTTGGATATGAAGAAAGCGTAACTGGCTTCAGGGAATGCGTGTCGTCCAGCCATTACCCTGACTTTGGTTTCACGCGCTATTTCCACGTGGATCGGCAACATCGAACAGGCCCTCAATTCATAAGTCAGTCGCGAGAACATAATTATCGCTCTGCAGGAGCTAAAGCTAGCGGGTGATTTCGTGGGCGAGACGGCCATAGACATAATTCGATGTACCGCTCGATCAATGCTGGCTACCATTACCGCAAGGAGAGCACTTTGGCTACACCCATGGATAGCTGATTCAGCATCAAAAACCAGCTGGTGCCGCATTCCATTCGATGGTTCCAACCTGTTCGGACCGAAGCTAGATGCCGCAATCTCGAAGGTCACTGGTGAAAAATCCGGTCTACTACCTCAAGATCGGAATAAAAGGCGACCACGCTTTAACCCTAATAGAAGACCTTTCACGGAACCCCCTACGGACGCTCGGGCCTACCATCCGGGTAGGGAGTTCAGGAGAGGATGGAGAAGCACTCAGTCTTCTCTTTTGAAATTTCCCAAGGCAAACGCAGTTTCTGCACCCCAGCCACCCAAGAAGTCTTTTTGACGGTCAGCGGTCCCACTCAGGTGGGAGCTCGTCTGCAATCTTTCACCACAGCTTGGCATGAGATATTTCAGGACCCCTGGGTGCTGTCTACGGTGTCTCGGGGTCACAGATGGGCCTTCAAGATGGTGCCACTAGGCAGCAGATTCATCCCTATGCATCTTCCTTCATCCGATCACGGGGCACGCATGTTCGTGGAGTACATTCTCACTTTAATCGAGAAAGGCGCCTCTAGAGGAACAATACTCAGGGTTCTATTCCCCCATGTTTCTCGTGAAGAAAAAAACGGGTGACCTGTGACCCGTCCTCGATTTAAAGGATCTCAACAAGCGGATACGAGTGCCCTCCTTTCGTATGGAATCTCTACAATCAATTATCCCCTCCATTCGTTTGCAGGATTGGATGACTTCAATCGACCTCTCGGATGCCTATTTTCACATCCCCATCCATGTGAAGTTCCAAAGGTATCTACGCTTCACAATCAGAGGATCACACTTCCAATTTGTGTGCCTTCCATTCGGCATCTTTACTACTCCTTCACGAAGCGTCTCCTTCCGGTGATTGCCCACATCAGGCTGCAGGGCATTCACATTTTTCATTATTTAGACGACATCCTTCTTCTATCCCAATCCTCCTCAACTATTATGAACCAACAGCAGCTGGTTCTTGTGCTGCTGCAATGCTTAGGTTGGTTGATCAACTACGAGAAGTCCCAGTTGCAACCTTCCCAACAATTAGTGTTCCTTGGAGCTCTTCTAGACACCCAACAGAATTCCATCTCTCTTCCTCAAGACAAGATTCTCATCATACATCACAGGGTTCTCCAGGCCATGTCATTCCCATGGCTCAGTGCCCGCAGGTGGCTGAGTCTGCTCGGTACTCTCTCCTCAACCATCCTGATGGTATGCTGGGCCCATTGGAGATTACTGGTCTTTCAAGTCCTTTTCCTCAAGCAGTGGAACAAGTGGGATCTAAGCCAAAAGATTATCATCACAGACAGCATGACGCAATCTCTGTGGTGGTGGACTCACCAGGCCAATCTCATCAATCATCATCTTCTTTGTCCTCCACAGCCCGTGGTGATCACTACAGACGCAAGCCTCCATGGTTAGGGGGCGCACTGCGGGGGCTTAGCGGCTCAGGGCAGGTGGGCGTTCAGGGGCCTCCTGGCCTTCTTCCTTCATCCAACAATGTTCGGTTCAGTTGAGAATCGTCAATCGGATGGCAGTCGCTTACATTCACAACCAAGGGGTTACACACAGTCGCTCTATGCTGCTGGAGCTCGAGCCGATTATGCACTGGGCGCATGTTCACCTACTACATCTCTCAGCAATCTACCTCCCTGGCAGTCAGAACAGCCTTGCCGACCTACTGAGCTGGGCAGCGGTGGATCCCCACGAATGGGAATTGCACCAAGAGATCTTCAGCGTAGTGACAGGTCATTGGGGCCTACCCCAGCTCGACCTATTTGCAACCCCCGACAACAGCAAGACCACTCTGTTTGTAACCCGCTTTCTGTACAGCAAGGCAGTGGCAATGGATGCTCTGACGTGCCAGTGATCCTTTTACTCTGGGCTACGCGTTCCCTCCCTATCCTCTAATACCGAGGTTTCTTCAGCGAGTAGCTATGTTTCCAGGATTGATCATTGCAATCCTACCATATTGGCCCAGGAGGCCGTGGTTCCCTCCTCTACTGGGGTTGAGTATGGAACCTCTGCTTTCTCTGCCGGCTCGCAGCGATCTCCTGCTCCAAGGCCCCTTCCCGCACCCAGCACCAGAAGTGCTGCATCTAATGGCTTGGAGGTTGAGCGGGACCGTTTCTCAGACTTGGGATGCTCCCAGACGGTTATAGCTACGTTACTAACAGCACGCAAGCACTCTACGAACGCTACTTACTAGAGGGTGTGGAACCAGTTCTCAGCAGCGGCGCTAATTGGCGGGTTTGACGACCGTAACCCCACGGTCAATCATGTCCTTGACTTTCTTCAGTCTGGTAAGGATAGAGGTCTCAGCTGGAATTCTCTCCGAGTTCAAGTTTCGGCCATTTCAGCCCTGTTGGGGTCCAGGTGGGCTCTCGATCCGTTGATCGTACGTTTCCTTAAAGGATGTCTAAAACTTCATCCACCTGTACGTTCCTTGTTTCCGCAATGGGATTTATCCCTTGTGCTGGATGTTCTGCAGCATGCTCCCTTCTATCCACACCCTACGCCTTCTCTCCGGGATATTACCCTCAAGACCACTTTTCTCCTGGCAATTACATCCGCTAAACGGGTATCAGAGTTACATGCACTGGCGGGGAGCCATTTTGCACGTTCTATCCAGATAGGGACGTGCTGAGGACGCATCCCTCATTCCTTCCGAAGGTCACCTCTTCGTTTTACCTTAATCAGGAGATCGTTCTGCCAGCATTTCATGATGATATGGGGGAACCTCATGCTCCTCTTCACGGAATACCTTCATGAGTCACTATAGGGTGGATCCGGAACTTCTTACTACTGTTAGCTTTGGTCGCAGCATTCTGCAATCTGGTTGCTCTAACCTCTAATAAATTTTATTGGCATTACCCTCCCTGTGTGGTCTCTAGATCCCATTGTGTGCTGCCGAGATGCCCCAGGAAAACGGAAAATTATATACTTACCTTTCCGTAATTTTCCTGGTGCATCGATGGCAGCACACTACTTTTTTCCCTCCCTGCCATGGCTCGGACTCATTTTACTAGAATGAGGAAGGCCTGGAGGAGCCTAAATTTATCACGTGTCCTGTGGGTTAAGGGGCGGACCTTAACCCATTGTGTGCTGCCATTGATGCACCCGGAAAGGAAAATTACAGAAAGGTAAGTATACTTTTTTTCCGTTGCGTAATGCCTAGTTGTACCCAGGGCAGCCATCAGAAATGTTGGGGCTCCTTACACGGCTTTAGGCCGGCCCCAATGCAATTGGTGTGAACAAGCCCTTAGTTGATGTCTGTTAAACGCACTTGCATCAATGTGGTGTTGGTGGTGGATAAGACATTATAATCAATACCTTAAAAAAGCTCCCCGCATCCTTCTTAGATCCCCTGGATGCCGCCGTTGCTGCTAGTCTTGGCCATCTGGACTAGTGATGGGCTTGGGCGTGTACGCAACTCCACGTGCCGAGCCCACCAGGAAGCTGACAGCATGCAGCGCCAATCACAAGCACTGAGACATTTCCTGATCTCTGCAGCTGCAGACCGGGAACATGTCTCAGTGCCTTTGATTGGTGCTGTCAGCTTCCTGGGGGGCTCGGCAGGTGGAGCTGCGAACACGCCCAAGCCCATCGCTAATCTGGACGGCTCCTTCACTAGGCACAGGCATGCAACAAGCAGGGAGAGAACGGTGCACGGTGCAGACGACGAGGCTCCGCCTTCTCTTATCCCTACCACCTGCCTGACTCACTAGCGGGGAGGGGAGTTCGTACTGGTATCATCGCTGATAGAGATCGTGCAGCATGGGGTGGTGAGGGAAGCTACGGGCTCTTTCCTGTTCGTGCTCCCCTCCCCCCCGTTGGCTTCCCTGGGCACGGCTGTCCCCGTGCGGCGCCTGGGAGCGGCTCGGCGGGTCTCCCCGCAATGATCAGAGAGAGATTCAGCGTCTTCCAGCCGCTTATCTCTCCTCCGATCACTGGACCCGGAAGTGTATTGCATCACTTCCGGTGTCACGGTACACATTCCCCCGGCTCTTAGAGCCAGGAGATGAAGCTGGGGAAGCAGATCTTTGCTTCATCAGCTTCTTTGGGGTCCCTAGGTGGCATTACGGGTCTGAAAGACCCCTGATGTCTCCATAAAGAGGATCTGTCACACCCTATCTGCTATTACATAGGGTGCTTGTTACCCCCCTATGTGATAGCAATAGGGTTAGTAAAAAAAAAAAGTGTTTAAAAATTGAAGTAGCATATAAGAAAAATAAAAAATATGCAAAAACATTTTTTTTAAGTCCCAGGCCCCCCATGTGCACGCACATACACACGCAGACACGCGTCGGTGTGCCTACGTGCAAAAAAGACAACTGCGCTACACATGTTACATATCGCCACGAACGTCGGCGTGAGAGCAATAATTTTAGGGACACCAATCACTGATAACACTAAACTGATGAGCCGTAAAAGCTTTTAAAATGTCCCCTATGGGAAATTTGAGGTATTTACTTTTTTTGCGGCTTCACAGGCGAACACAATTTTAAGGCTTGACATGTTTGGTAACTATTTACCCGGCGTGACCCCATCTTTCATATTTTACCAAAACATTGGGTATTATATTTGTTTCTTTGCACTAAATTTTAATTTAGTTTATTTTTTCCTAAAAATACCGGTTTAATAAACATTTGCGCAATAACCGTGCAACAAAAAATTGCAACTCAAATTTTTTTTATTCTACAGGGCCTCTGCTTTCAGGACATATATAATTGTTTTGGTGTTTAAGGTTGTTTTCTAGCCAAAAATGTTTATTTTATCATGTGTGTGCATATGTAAAAAAATGCCCCGGACAGCAAGTGGTTAAAATGTGCACTGACATTGTTTTCTGCTATTCTGAAGTTTAGGTCATGAATAAAGCGTGTGGTTTATGAAGGAGAGGAAGGGTCTGTCAGGTCTGCATGCACATAACTCCATAATTTTTGTCTGTCTGTCGCTCACTCCCCGAGGCCCCACCACCTCCCAGTGTCCATCGCCCACACTTACCCCCCCTCCTCCTCTCAGTGTCCGTCATTTTCTCTCACTCTTCCATTCTCTGAGGGCAGGAGGGGGGAGAGTGAGAAACAGACCGACCATGCTGAGAGGAGGGAGGGAAGCATGAGAGAGACTGACCGATGCTAAGAAGCTCTCAGCATCGGCCGATCTGTCTCTCTCTCCCCCCAGTCTCTGTCACAATCACAACCCCCACTATCCCTGGGGCCTATGTCTGCAGTGCTGGGTTTGGGAAACACTTACCTTTCCCCTCCAGGCAGACAACAGACATGTCCATCCTTTATCTCCGGCGCTTCTGCACAGCAACTCTGCCCTCTGTAAGCACTTCAGGGGAAGATACCAATAGCGCGGGGGGGGAGGCGGGAACCAGGCAAATGTAACTATTAATATAATTCTATATTAATGCCGGGGCCCCTTACAATGGTACTGGCCGTACCCCCATGACGGCGGCCCTGGTTGTACCCAATTGGTCAGTTGCCTGTCAGTAAGGAGCAATTCAAGTGTGTGTAGGGGTGTTTACATACACTGCATTAGCACATAACATATTTTAAACATTCATGCTGGAAATATTGCATAATGTAGCACAATGCACAGCAGTAACTTTTTAAATTATGTTTTAGGAACTTGGAGAATACATAAATCTAATCATAAATTTAATTTGGCTTAATACAATGGTTTTCACCTGTAACAACTGTCTTGTGAGGTCTCACAGGTCAACATGAACAGGTCTATTTACTAAAGGGTGAAAAGTTTGGAGAAGGCAGGAAAAGAGCAGTGAACAATCTAGGACAACAAGATGGAACTGGAAAGTGAGCTGACTTGGAGAATTTTTTTTACAAATCAGCTATTTGGGCCTAGATTTTTCACTCCCTCTGCCTTCTCCAAACTCTTCACCATTTGGAGAATAGACCTGAAATGTCACAAGTATAGGTTTTCCTCACTTAACAACCAAGTTTCGTTCCTACGACCAGGTCGTTAAACGGATTGGTCGTTAAGTGAGGAACTCTATACAGTACTGTACTGCATTATTACAGTACTGTATAGCGTTGCCGATGTACAGTAACGAACAGTGTAGTGTACATCGGGCAATGAAATCGGAGGACACTTCCGCCGGCGACACGGCGCGCTGACGCGCAAGGTCGGAGGTCGATCGGCGGTCCGTCGTAAGTGTGAGTGGTCGCAAAACAGGTAAGTCGGTAAGCGAGGAACATCTGTATTCAAAATTATTTGTCTTGCTGTAACACTTTACAAAAACTCACTGCTGCATGCAACATCTGGCTGGTGAAACACACAATGATTTATTGTAGAATAGCCATAACTGGAGGGAGGGTATAGGGCTACAGATATACATAGACAAATAGTTTCCTGACTCGCCAGTCTCTTCCAGCTTAGTTGAGCAGAGGATGACACTAAAGACCAACCTAGTAAAGACCTACTTGAGATCTTTCCTAGGAGAGACACCAGACTTATTCTTGAGGTCCATGCCATCCTGGCCTTTCTGGCACCTACAGCAGACAAAGGGCTCCTCTCATTCTCCATCCCAGACAGTTCCAGATCCCTCTTGGGTCCACACCTGGTCTCCTGCAGATTTCAGGCTTTGTTAGCTTCTCCAGCTGTGTACACCCTACCCCCCAGCTGTATGTACTTCCCCAGCATACACCACTGGCCATGAAACACCTAGTGATTGGCTGGTGAGGCACAAGAAAAACCCTAATGTTCTCCCATTGGCTGCCCCACTCTGTGGCAAGGTCGCACCCCACTACAGGTAGGTGCAGACATAGCAGATCACCTAGGAATGACCAAATGATCACATACTACAAATCAGCCAGAATGATTACAGTTCCAGCAACAATAAATATAAAGAGCCACTCCACTTAGGGCGAAAGGCTACACATATAATACCTTCCCTTGCACCCCCCTCCTTATCAACATGCAATTAACATTTTGTTGTCAAGAAATACTTATTTTGAGAGCCAGTGATTAGTGATGGGCTGGATGTTCGAGTCGAACACATGAACACATGAACTACAAGGGTGTTCGCCGAACACATGAACTAAAAGGGTGTCTATTCGACCGCTGAACGACCCACAAGGCAATGCGCCTTGTGAAGCCCTAATTGGGTAAATGCTTGCACCTGACCACAGGTCAGGTGCAAGACTTTGCCCAATCAGGGCTCAGTACTCTGTAAGAGCCATGATTGGGCAAAGTCATCATGACTTTGCCCAATCATGGCTCACCTGTCAGATGATGTAAAACTACACAGTTGGGAGGAGCTAGCTGTCACCGCTAACTCCACCCAATTGTTTATGTTTTGCCTGAATCTGTCATAATGCCATTATGCGGCGGGTGTTCGTCGCGAGCGGACGGGACAGTGTTTTTTTTGAAAATTATTATTTCTATGTATTTTTTATTTTGTCGAGTCGTCGTCATCGTGGACAACGCTGGACATCGTGATTGACCCTGGATTACACCGATGGATCAATTTTTTGGGTTTGTTTTTTTTTAAATAAAAGACTTGTCAAAAACTTTAGTTTTTTTCTCCAAATAAAGGATTTTTTCAAAAGTCTGGACATTATTTACAATTTTATTTAACCCTTTAGTGAATGGGTAGGGGTACAAATACCCTTTACTCATTCACAAGGGGGGAGGCAGCATCTGGGTGCCCCATTATTAAAGGGGTACCCTGATGTGAATAAGCCCCCTGCCCACACCCCCACAACCAACACCCAGGGCCTGTGGGGAAAAGGCCTGTTTCCCCATCGGCACGGGGACAAGGTGATTTTCCAGGGGCAACCCTGGAAAAGCACGCTCCCAGTGCTGAGGGCATATGGCCCTTAAGGTCTGGTAGGAATTTTAAGGAGGAACCCCACCCCCAACAATGGGGGGAAAAAACATGGGGTCCCCCCTAAAATTCCATACCAGACCCTTGATCCGAGCATAGGCCTTGGAGCCCCCCTTGTGAATGAGTAAGGGGTACTTGTACCCCTATCCATTCACTAAAGGGTTCAATCAAATTGTAAAAAAAAAAAGAGGCCAGACTATTTAAAAAATCCTTTATTTGAAAAAAAAAAACATTTCACTAAACACTTCCTGCAAAGATTATTCAGTCCATGTGTTTGGTGATATGCTCTGTACGAGAGAGGGAGAGAGGGAGAAAGAGAGGGAGAGAGAGAGAGAGGGAGAGAGGGAGAGAGAGAGAGAGAGAGAGAGAGAGAGAGAGTGA
>NW_017307128.1:42920-128499 GCF_000935625.1 Nanorana parkeri
TTGGCGCTCCGGGAGTCTCCCGCTCCCGGCCGCCAAGGAGAGAAACACTGCTGTTTCTTTTTTTTTCTTTATTCTGACATGGAGCTGTGTCAGAATAGAAAAAAAAACAAAAAGTTTTTGCCCATTGGAATGCATTGCTAGATTCCTATTGGCTATTTCAATTTGCAATAGCCAATAGTAAACTAGCATTGTACACGCCCTCTGCTGCAGTTCTCCATCGGGTCCATCAGCAGAGGGCGGGTACAAAGCTAGTTTACTATTGGCTATTTCAAATTGAAATAACCAATAGGAATCTAGCAATTCATTCCAATGGGCAAAAAAGTTTTTTGTTTTTTTTCTATTCTGACACGGCTCCGTGTCAGAATAAAGAAAAAAAAAATCAGTGTTTCTCTCCTGGGCGGCCGGGAGTGGAAGGCTCCCAGAGCGCCCAGGAGATTATTATTTTTTTACGGCAGCAGAGCCCCCAGACAATAGAAAACTATTGGGCAGAGCTAGCTGTCACTGGTAGCTCCGCACAATCGTTTTCTATTTACTTTTTTAAACTTTTTAAACTATTTTTCTGTTCTGCTCGGTCCCTCTGAGGGACCGACCCTCGGTAGCTTAGTGAATAGACCCATAAGTATTTTGAAGAGATACTGTATTCTCTTCAGAGATACTTTGTATCACTTTGTAATACACTAAGCAGGTTTCCAGCTCCACAATACAGTGAGCTGAAAGACAGCTCTGTGGCTGTCACAGCACTGTGATCACAGCAACTAACTATCCCAGTGATCACTGTGCTGTGACCACCGTGCTGTGAGCATCTAAATTGCTGTAGAGGGCCTGCCTCACACCCTGAGGGACCCATCAACAGGATTAACTCAATGAGCACTGGTCCATACGCGGACCAGCATTTATTGTACCCCATGATGGCATTTATTCCATCACAAGGAACTGATAGACTGTGACAGAATAATCCTGTCATCGGTCAGGAAGGGGTTAATCACCGTCACCAAAATTGTTGTCACAAGAGCAGGAGGGGGGAAGGTGGTTTGTTAGGAATGGGGGGCTGATAAAAAAAATCTTGCCCTGTGTTCCTTAGATCCGCCACTGACTAGAGGAACTACATTTTGGGTTTTACCCATGGCAATAATTCCCAAAACTCAACTGTCAAATACAGCCTCTAAGAAAGATTACAAAGAAAATTCATCTTGATGGTTGTGTTTTTTACACGTTTGTAAGGGTCTGATTGAGGTTCATATTTTCATGACCAATGCCAGGAGAGAGAGAACAGTGACTGGTCTTTATTACAGGAAGCACCTGCACAGAAGTCTTTTGTATTTGGACAATATTTGCTTATCCTGAAGCTCTAACGCTATTTCTGCTTTTACTTGTAGTTATATGTCTGGTTCAGTACTACTCAGTCTTATATAAGACACATTTTTTTCATGCCATGCTCACATATGGCTGCAATATGCTGACATCTACCCATAACTGAAATATTCTGGCTGGATTTCTGCTGAAAATATTCTGTACTGCTGAGGTAATATATGAATGCAGCCACATAATTGATTTAGCTATAATATTATTTTCCTGGTCTCTTTTCAGCATGTGCAGTGAAAATAGGCTTCATACTGAATCTTGTTTTATAAAAAATGGACTTTCACAAAACAGAAAAGAAAACTGGTAAATACTGGTAAGAGAATTATATTGTATACACTTTGTCAGAGGTAATTATAAACAATAGCAAGTGAGGTAGATATTACACATGAGGGATTTACTTGAATTCACCTAATGCATTGCTCCCAACTGTCCCTCATTTGGAGGGATTGTCCCTCTTTTGGAATCAAATCCCTCTGTCCCTCTTTCCTAAATTGTCCCTTTATTTAGTCTGATGTATATAAAAATGAATGATTTAATTACTTAAAGTATTATATCACAATAAACATTTTGCCAGCCACTGAATTGTTGAATTTATTTTGAAAAATCAATATACAAGTTAAAACTAGTTTGAAAAAAAGTACTTATGGGTTTAACCAAATATATTTTGCATACTCTTCCCGGTCTGCACAATTAGGCACATGTCAAGGTTGTGTCCTATGCTTGCATTTTTCTGTTATATGGTGTCCCTCTTTCCCTTCGCAGAAAGTTGGGAAGTATGTATTGGTATCTAATGTACATTACCAGCTATACCACTGTAAGTTTTAGGTGAAAGTGTGTTCCATCCTTTAAAGTCTCACCTTTCCCCCTCTTTTCTTTGGGCTCATTTTCTTTATTGCAGCATTGTAATCTTCCTCAGTGTGTAATCTTCCTACACTGCGTATAGATGTGATGGTTTACGGGACCTTAGACCACTGCAGTGTAGGGGGAGAAAGGCTCTAGGGACCGGTATAAGAACAAGCCGGCTCAGAGCATCGGGTGAGTATAACACTCAAGGGTTAACCCTTGCAGTGGGAGTGTGAGCGGTATTTTTTAAACATCTTTTTTTGCATCGATTCATGTCCCCTATAGCAGTGCCCAGCTACCCATACTGTACAATATCTTGCAAAATTAGCCACCCACAATCTGAACTTTTTTTGCCTTTTGTTCTCTTTTTCTGTAAATTCAGCGATGGTTAGGTCCTGAATCCATTCTCCTGTGAATCCAGGCTGTCAAGGACCCACCCCCAGACGGCCTGTCATCATGCTATCCTGGGCTCACAGGAAAATACATTCAAGGCCTGTCCACCACTGGATTAAGATGAGGAGGATGTTTCAAGACCAGACTAAAGACACCTAGAAAAAAGAAGGTATTTTGATTTTCTTTTGTTAAGTAAGATTAGAGGTGGGCCCTATTTATATTCTGTTTGAACTAGTCTTTTTTTTTTTTTTGACCTGTACTATAAAGGCAGATTAAGGCAATTTATGATTTTTGCATTGTCCCTCCCATGCTTGTTGAGAACATAAGGATCTTTGTATTACTATTAATAAATATTTTGAAAAGTTTTTGTGTAGACAATAATAAACTAATGCTATCATTACTACCAGTATTACATATTTTTTTGAACACACATTTTTGTTTACTTACAAACTCACATGGAACACATAAATCACTTCTCTGAAACAAGAATAATTTTATATGGTACAAAACACTGATAACACAGATACTGTATGTTGGTTTATGTGTTTGGATCATATATCTAAAACAGGTTCTCAGGAAATGTATGATTATTTTTGAGCAGCAAGTTTAGCTATTTATGAGCCTAATTTTACAAACGAGTGCCCCTTTATATTGTCACATTCTCCATCGTTTTACAAATCTGTGTTTTCCGTTTGAGTTTGTGCCCACTGATTATATTTGCCTGAGCTTTTAAAATGGACCTTTACTCCCTTTCACTAAAAATCACGTCAGCGTGCAGCTCTGCATGCTGATTTAAAATCACTTTTTTTCACTTACTTACAAATAGAGTTCATCTACTTCCTGGTTTACTTCTGGCACAAATGATGTGTGCCACAGCGTTGCATACTGGGAAGGTTACATCAGCAGAGCATTGCAGGAAAATCTCATCTGTAATCTCATGAGCTCTCAGGGAAAGGCATTTTCCTCCCCTGAGATTATATTATCATGTCTTGTCACATGTGCCAGAGTTCCAGGAAGTAATGGGAGAGCTAATAACCTGCCCTTAGTTAACATGGCCACTGTCAGAAGTTTAGAAAGAAAAGAGGAATAAGGTATGCAAAGATTACCAAGCCTGCAATTATCTATAAGTATGTGTCTGTAGATTGTCATTACTAAACATTTCTAAAGATGCGTTTGCTGTTATTTTAAAGATATGGGTAAAGTTCCTGTTTAATTATGCTAGTCTGTAACTTCATATTATATCTATTTTTTTTCTTTTCTTTCTTGGACTGGCCACTGCCCAATTTTGAGCAATTTTTTTTGCTGTATACATTCTATATGGATTCTTGGTTGACTAAATGCCTGTTTTATATTTTTCCTATCCCCTAATAATATAAAATCAACAAATCAAATAATAATAATAATGACAACAACAACAATAATTTACTGCGGGCATTTAAAATGAAAACTAGACTAGGTGAATAGGTTATTAAAAGCAGGCAAATTGGATTTAAAAAATGTCTCTCAGATTTCATGGATAATAAAGGACAGGCAACCAGCAGTTCTACAACTATAAATTAAAGGTCTCAACAAACCATGGCAAAAAAACCTGGCATGGAATGCTGGAGTTTTTGGTTCCTGGAAGCATTACTAAACCACTGGTTATTGCCTGTGATTGCCATAAAGTTTTTCTTGTTTATGTATGTGCCTGAATTAAATGGTTATTTAAATTGTTTTAAAAAAATGAAAATTTGTTATTTTTATGATATGTTGTTGTGGTTGTAAATGAAAGCGTACTCGCCATTTTTTTTGCTGTGTGAAAAATAATTAGTATTGAGCAGAGTGCATAACGCTTGTTAAAAATCCTGACAATGGAATGTCTCCTGTACTATATTGCAACCATTTCCACCACCCAATGCTTTTTGCATCTCATTGGCATTTTAGAACATTAATTGACTCATTATTCTAATTCATATTCAGGACAGGAAGTTGATTAAGGAAGGCAGATGCAGAATCTCTAGACACATTTGTATCTGCGTTGTTTGTCCCGGCAGTTTACTCGAGTTATTAGAATACTTAGTAAGCATTACTGCAGAGAAAACGGAAAATGTGTTTCACTAAATAGTTTTCTCACAGGATTTATTTTTTTTCACATGTTTTCAGCTTCATATTGCTCACTGAAGATTCACTATCCCCACTGTTGTTTTATAACCCCCTGATACCCTTGCAATTTCAGAAGTCTTGTTTAATGTGTTAAACTATACATTTTCATGTTTGCAGATTCTGCTTATATTTAAAATTATGTAGTTTTTTTAGTAAATCTATTGTTATTGTCTTATATTATATTGTTAAAGCCCAATAGTTTTTTTTAGCCTGGCCATACACTAACAGATTTTTTTTCTTTCATTCTGCAGGCTGAACAAAAAAAAAATCCAGCTAATCCCCCTTCCCCTTCCAGAATACAGCCTCCCACCACCAAAACTGCTACAGCGGCTGCTGAATACCCAGACAGTGCCTGAACCTGACAGTATACAGACACTGTTCGGCTGAATATTTTCAGACCAGCACCTTCAGCAGAAGGGCGCTGACAGAGCCACACAGTGGTTGAACTACAGTCAAATCCTGTTGACTTGGCCGGTGTATGGCCAGTTTTACTGCAATGCAGTTATGCTACATGTACAGTAATAAATCTGCTGTTTTACTTTCTTTGAACTGCTTAGTGCTGTAAGCAAGGGCTAACACACCATGTGGCATCATGTGACACAGTCTACAGCTTTCACACACACCACAGCTCTCTCATAGACCAGCCCAGCTCTCTAGTGGTCCAACATGTACCCCCATCTCTTAAACACTGCTCCAATCAGCAGCGCTGCTCAGGGAACTAGTGTTCAGTAGTGGTGAAGCAAGTGATGCAGCAAGAAGGCAGCTGATGGAATTGGCAGCACCACTATGTTTGACAGGTTGAGCTGCAAGATCAGATCGTTTCTACTGGAAAAAAAAGTGGTGGACCTGCAAAGTTTGTCTTATTAGTGAAGCTGGCCATTTGGGATGTGAAAGAGTCACATCCCTTGGTTTGTGATGTCAATTTGCAGGATTGTAAATTGAAGTGCCATACTCAGTTTAACCATTTCGCTGCCAAGGCCTTTTTGCATTTTTTGCGCACACAATATAATTCACATTTTAGGCCTGAAAATTACTTAAGCCCCCCAAACATTATGGGGGTTATTCATAAAAGGAGCCGAAGGATTAGGCCAAAGCTAATCCTTCAGTGCACTTCGGCCGCTGGAGCCCTATGGTTTAGCCAAACTGAAGGGCTGCTGTACGAGCTATTCACAATAGCCTGTACGGCAGCGGAACAGCTCAGCCGAGCCGAATGTATGTGCTTCGGCTTGACTGAGCTGAACACACAGACGAAGAGGGGAGAATGGTCTGCCCAAGCAGATCATTCTCCCTGCAAATGTAAACAAAAAGGTCGGAGCTAGTGCTGACATCAGCACTGGCTCTGCCTATTTGTTATAATGCAATGACAGGCTACTGTCCTCAGGTCATTTGAGGACAGTAGCCTGCCATTCTATGAGAACAAATGAGCGGAGCCAGCTGCGACGTCATGGGCAGCTCCGCCCATTTGTTTTGATTTGGCAAGATCTCAGAAGACCTATTTGACAGACACCAGCCAGATCAAAACAAATAGGCGGAGCTAGCTCCGCCTATTTGTTTACCTTTTGCCAACTCCTGTCAAACAGGTAATTCTGCGGTGGTAGTTCGCGAATGGGTCGGCAGGCATCAGAGTTTTTTTATTTCAACAAATCGACACTGGTCATTGTGATTGACCTTAGGATTTCGTTGGTGGATCAATTTTTGGTATTTGTTTAAAGGAATTGTCAGAAAATGTTTTTGTGGTTTTTTTTTTTCAATTAAAGGATTTTTTTCTAAAAGTGTGGTCTCTTTTTGACTTTAACCCTTTAGTGAATGAGGAGGGGTACAAGTACCCCTTACTCATTCACAAGGGGGGCAGCATCTGGGTGCGCCCCCTTTATTAAAGAGGATACCCCCATGGAAATAAGCCCCCTGCCCGCAGACCCCACAACCAATAGGTCAGGGCTTGTGGGGAAAATGTGCTTGTCCCCATCAGCACAGGGACAAGGTGCTTTTCCAGGGGGGATCCTGGAAAAGCACCCTCCCAGTGCCGAGGGCATGTAGCCCGGTATGGCAGGGAGGGAGGGTGCTCGCTCGCCCCCCCTTTTCTGCCCTGCCAGGCCTGTGTTCAGATTAAGTGTCTGGTTTGGAATTTTAGGGGGTGGGGTTCCTCCTTAAAATTACTACCAGACCAAAAGGGCCTGGTATGACTTTGTAGGGGGAACCCTACGCATTCTTTTTTAAACTTGTGGTCCCTCCTAAAGGGTCTGGTACGGTTTGGTAGGGGGACTGCACGCCTTTTTTTTTTAGGTAGATAGCGGGCAGAATAACAGAGCCGAATGCCGTTCAGAAGCATTCGGCTATTCACTAACTGCAGTTCGGCCCCTATGTAAATAGGGGCGAACGGTAGCGAGTAAATTATCATAGGTTCGGCTCCAGCGATCCAGATGTTGGAAAGGCTGAGTCTAACGGCTTCTTCACTTCGGCTCAGCCGAATATGCTGAGCATGCTATTGAACATGCTATTAGCCCAACTCTTTATTGAATCCAAAAAGTTAGCTTAAAAAAATGCACTTACGTTTACTTTAGTGCCCAAAAACACATTACCCATTTTTTTGTAAAATATAAAAGATGAGGTTATGATGAGTAAATAGATACCCAACATACCCAGGCTAAAGATTGCGTGTGTCAGTGAAATGGCGATAAAATATGCTACCCCAAATTTTCCATAAGTGACGCTTTAACCACTTTTAGTGGGTTCACGTAAATACATGTCATCTGCTTGAAGTGGTTCTACCATGAACACGACTGCTGCCGCACTGTGTGTCCCCTCCTCCGTCTCCACCAGTTCTGCCGCCGGCTTCCCCGGGCTCCGCTGTCCGCCGTGCAGGCCCGAGACCAGCACGGCGGGTCTTCCCTGACAGATGAAAGGGAGATCAGCAAGTTCTAGCCACTGAGCTCTCCTCTGATTACTGGACCTGGAAGTGATGTGTATTACATCACTTCCGGTGTCACTTTGTATACATTGTCCATCTCAGCAGAAGAAGGTGGTGAAGCAGATCTCTTCTTCATCATCTTCTTTGGGGTCCCTAGGTGACATTTGGGTTCTGAAAGGTCTTATTAGACCCCTATGAGTGTAAAAAAATACTAAACTAAAGTAACATATAAAAAAAAAGTCTCCCGCCCCCCCCCCCCACACACACACATACAACGCAAACAAGTGTCAGATGCGCCTACATGCAAAAACTAAAATTGCGCCGCACATGTTCCATATTGCCACGAACATTGGAGAGAGAGAAATAATTCTAGGGCCATCAATCACTGTTGACACTAAACTGATGAGCAGTTAAAGCTTTTAAAGCATTGCCTATGGGACATTTTTGGCATAGTAGTGACCCCATATTTTATAGGTTACTAAAAAAGTGGGTATTAGATTCTGTTTCTGTACACTAAATTTCATTTTAGTGTATTTTATCCTAAAAATACTGATTTGATAAACATTTGCACAAATACTGTGCAACATCAAAAATTGCAACTAGCATTTTCTTATTTAACAGTGCCTCTGCTTTCAGAAAATATATAATTGTTGGGGGGTTTAAGCTGTTTTCTAGCCAAAATTCAGATTTTATAATGTGTGTGCAGACAGTAAGAATTTCTCCGGGCAGCAAGTGGTTAAAAATCCTTACAGGTAATCAGTTTAGAGATATTCCTGAATATTGGTTGTATATATTCAGGGATATATGTAGAAGCGCAATCATTTTAATACCTAGGCGCACCTGACACATGTTTACGTTAATATGTGCGCTCGCAGGGGCTTGGAACTTAAAAATTATTTTTTACATTAATTTTATTTAATCTTATTTATTTTTTACTTAACTTAATTACTATCACATAAAGGGGCTTACAGCCCCCTATGTGTCACAAACTAGTGGTGACAGGTATTCTTTGCACTCCAAATAAGCTATGGGTGTGCAGATCATGCTCCAATAGCTTATTGTCTGGCTTCTGCAGCAGAGCAATGATAGCTGAGGGACTAAAAGTGATGCAATCAGCATCAATTCCGGTCCCATAGAGTTGGGAGGAGATCGGCAAACAGATGTTAGTTCAGTCTCCTTCCCCACTTACCATCGACACAGGGATCCTGGGCCCACAGGAGGGGCAACAGTACCCGGGAAGCAAGTCAGGGGTGTCGGGCAGGGGGCACGCAC
Source organism: Nanorana parkeri (assembly GCF_000935625.1). Taxonomy (NCBI): domain Eukaryota; kingdom Metazoa; phylum Chordata; class Amphibia; order Anura; family Dicroglossidae; genus Nanorana; species Nanorana parkeri. The sequence continues at coordinate 51,841 of NW_017307128.1, forward strand.
TGCACTGGCTCTTGGAAGCGATCTCGCGGCAGCTCAACCTGCAGATTCGCTTCCAGGGTAAAGCCGACAGTCGGCTTTACAAGTGTAAGCTATAGCCACCAGAAGTCTGTTTAAAGGGGTCTACTGCCAGCGACATATGTGAAGGGTTAATAGTTTGGATACATCTTTCTTCAATGTAGGATTTGAGGGAGCAGTATTGAAATAACTAATGCAGTTCTGGGGCTCATACACATAACAACTTCATCAGGCCTTACTCAGAAAGAACATATATCAGGACTGTGATGGCTTAAAATTGGATTCTATTTTGTACAGTGTATGAGAATGCATAGAGTTCTTTAGTAGCTGATTTGTCAGCCAGGCCATGGAATAAAAAAAAACTAGAGTGTATTATTTGAGAAACAACAGCTGACATATTGTACACACTCCATAGTCAGCATTGAAGCGTTTGGAGTAGGCCGTATTTTTAAAGGAAACACAGCTTGCAGCTTTGAATTCCAAAAAACACACATTCAAGTGTAAATACAGCATGTCACAGAAAAAATGAAGAAATACTGCACATACTAAATAGACAGTATTGCAAAAGTTGGAATATGCTGTATTTTTAAAGTTACATACTGTATAGAGCATTTTATGCCACATTTCAAAAGTAAAGTGTATATTTTTCACATTAAAATAGAAGGAATATTGTACAGCCTACAGAGACAGTATTTTAACAATCTCTTGAAGGCCTCATTTACTAAATCACATACCTCATGCAGACCACATAGGCAGTATTTGTACTATTTTCATTTTGAAGATGATACATCACAGAAATATTTTACTAACTCTGTAGTCAGCATTCAAACACTTTTGGAAGACTGCATTTTGAATAAGATAGACAATAGCCAGCCTTTAATAATAAAAAATCAACACTAGAGTCTATTTATTTAACAGAAAAAGAACTTCAAATATTGTAGAGAATCTGCGCACAGTATGTAAGCACGCGTACTAAACCACATTTTAAAAAGGGGACACAACAGTTATCTTTTGATCTAAAAATCAGCATTATAGAATATTACTTCCAAAAATAAAGTCAGACAAATATTGTACTGACTCCATACAGAGTATTTAAGCGTTTTAACTAGGGTACTTTTTTTAAAGGAGGATTCTGGCAGCTTTTAAATGAAGATAATAACATTAGAGTGTAGTTATTTCATAGAAAATTTTTTGCAAAATATTTTATTGACTCCAAGTACAGTATGTAAGTACTGTATAACAGGGATAGAGCAGGCAGGTATTAATCAAGAATTCACAATTAGAGTACACTATTTTAAAGAGACAATAGACACAAATGATTATACACATTTGTTTGTTAGAGCAGTGGAATAGATAGCAAACTAGGAGACAAAAAGAGCATGGTTTACCCTGCAGCAAACATTATACATATTGCAGAAAAAGACCAACTGTGGAAACATTATGTGCGGCACTTTGACAATCCCTGGTCACCAAAATACATTGGAAACTTTAAGGTACAAAGTTCTACAGAATTGACCCTGCAGAATAAAAATATACATTTTGCAGCTGAGGTCCAGCCATGGAAAAATTATTTATGGCACATTTGCAGTGCTGCAAAACAGGAAAAAGGCAGTAGAGGTAGGTTGAGATTATAATGGTGGCAGGCCAGCAGCGGTGGCAGGTGATGATAGTGTTGACAGGCCAGCAGCAGTGTCAGGTGATGTTGTGTCTGGCAAGTAGACATGTGCACTGGCAAACAATGTTTCGTTTTGTGTTCATTCGGATTTTCCGTTATTTAATTTTTCAGGATTCGGAAGAAAGTAGTTAGCGGTAGTCTCTACGAGTTTTAATCCCGAATGAAATTTCATTGCAGCAAAGTGACATTAGACAAAAGAAAAAAAAATACTTTTTTGTTTTACAAAAAAACAACATGAGGCCCCCCCCCCACTTTATTCCAGACCCTTTAGCGTCCCCCTCCAAGTTAAAAATAAAAAAAGTGTGTGGGGTTCCCCCCAAAAGCCATACCAGGCCCTTTAGGTCTGGTAGGAATTTTAAGGGGAACCCCACCCAAAGAAAATGGGAAAAAAACATGGGGTGCCCCCTAAAATTCCTACCAGACCCTTGATGGAGCACAGGACCAGTAGGGCAGGAAAGGGGGTGGATCAAGTGCCCCCCCCTCCCTGTGCTTTACCAGGCTATGTGCCTTTGGCGTTGAGAGGGTGTTCCCATGCCGATGGGGACAAGTGCCTCTTCCCCACATCCCATGCCTGACCCGGTTGTTGTGGGGGTCTGCTGGCAGGGGGGCTTCTTTGCATCTGGGTACCCCTTTAATTAGGGGGCACCCAGATGCCACCCCCCTTGTGAATGAGTGAGGAGTATTTGTACCCCTACTCATTCATTAAACGGTTAAAAGTCAAAGTTAATAAAGAAACCACACTTTTAGAAAAAAAATCCTTTATTTAAAAAAAAAACAAGTCCTTTTTTGACTATTTCTTTTTTTTTTGTGGCTCTATCGATGTAATCCAGCATCAATCACGATGCATGGCAACCAACGACTCACCGAAAAAAGAAAAAAAGTCCCGCCGCACGACGACCCGTCCGAACCCGACAAAGACTCGCCACAAAATGACATCTTTGACCAGAATGTAAACAGATGGGCGGAGCGAGCCATGACATCACGGGGCTCGTTCCGCCCATTTGACATTCTCAGCTGTCATTGAACACAATAGCATTTGGGAACTCCCAAATATAGCTCATGAGCTCCCAAATGTCATTAGAGTCTGTGAGCCGAAGTGTAATATGAATAGTATTAGGTATACAGGTAATTTAAGCCAAAATTGTGTGCTATAAATGTGAAGTGGAAATAAAATCAACCCAAGGACATTTGATCCTGAGCACTGACATGGGGGGCAGGTACCAATGCAAAAATAAAACTACTAAAGAGCAAGCTTCAAAGGTAACATTGAAAATACACAAATCCATTAAATTACAGGCTTGCACTCTGTGTTACAGAACACGGTATTATAGCAAATGTAGCCTGCCACTGCAAACCACAGTAAAGTAAAATAAAGTGCATTATAGAACTATTTTTATTCCTGCAATGAATTGTCAGCTCTTCCTAGCAGCGCCAACTCATGGTGACAATATGGCTGTTGTGAGTTCTCCCTTTAAGGGCCGGTTCACACCACAAACTCTGTGTTCCAGTTCGTGCGGCCTCTGGAACGCAAGCCGGTCAACTCCTTGCGTTCAGGGGCAGGAGAGGGCATGATGGTGCATTGAAGTCAATGGCACTGCAGCCACACCCCCTGCCCGCAGTGTGATCGCCCGGACCCAGAACGCAGGCACATTAGTGCTTGCGTTTCCGGTCCAGTGCGATCTGCAAAAAAAGTCCTTGCAGTATTTTTGCAGTTCACACTGGACCAGAACGGGTGATTCACCAATAGCCATGGCATACTACTAGAATAATGTCACCATTTGGGAACTGGTACAACAAGAACTGTAGGTTTTGCAGAGCAGTATATTGTGACTGAATTAGGAATGTGCAGGGGTACAGGTCTCTGAAGATGCAGGGACAATGTGACTGCACAACAAATGTAGGTATGCCAGAGTCACTGGACCTAAGAAAAGAATATGGACACCGGCACTCCAACGGCAGATAGAATACGTCTATTTATTGACGTACATGTAAAAAAAAAAATCATAACACACTTTGCATTAAGTGTGTTATGCTTTTTTTGCATGTACGTCAATAAATAGACATATTCTATCTGCCGTTGGAGTGCCGGTGTCCATATTCTTTCGTATCACTGAGACGGTGGCCATCAGTTGACTACCGTTGCACCCATTTTATCCTAATGGATGGACCTAAGGAGCTGCCTGGTCTTCACCAAAGCCATTGATGGTGTGGATGTTGATCTGTGGGGCAGCTCCCAGGTTGTGGCTCTCTGACACACCCATGCAGGCATAGTGCCAGCGGGTACTCAGGGACTACAGCACACTAGACAAGACACAGGGTGCATAGAGGATACAAGGTACAGAAAAGAAGCGCTAGAGGGAAGATGCAGGGAACATGCGTGACACAGGGAGCAGGTAACAGAAGGGAACACACAACAGGTGTACCCACATGGACAAGAGATACACTGGAACAGCAGAGGGGAATGCACAGGAGAAAAGAGGGAGGTGCACAATAGTGCAGAGCAAAATAACCACAGGAAGCAGGAGGCAAACCAGAAACCAGAGCAGGAAACAATGCTGTGGAGAGAACTCACAGCCACAGCAAACCAAAGATGTACATGGACATAAAACAAAGGGAAAACAAGAGCACAGCAGGAAAGGAACATTTAAAACAAGAAGAGCAAGCAAAGACACTGAATAGAAGGTATACTCAAATAGCAACCGCTACAGAAAACAGGGAGGTTTGGCTAATAGCATGGAGACACATTGATTGAACGCTAAAGCACAGGTGCACAAGCCTTTTAACACCTAGATTTAGGGTGGATTGACAGGAAGCTGAGCAACTCGGATAGAGGGCAAAATCCGGCACCGGATCAATGTACAAGGAACGGTTACAAATAATATGTAGGTAACTGCCATAAAGACTGATAAATACTCACCATCTTCTCTATAGCTGATGAGTTCTTACCTGCCTACGGCAGCTTACTTTTTATACATTATAAATAATGGTAATTGGTTCTAAGGGAAATTACACATATTCTTTATTTTTTCTTAACCATTTAAATAAAAGACATGATTTGCGTACGGGTTGCCTTAGCATTAACCACAAGTACATTCTTTATAGATTATTACGTAAACTTTTGGAACACATGTCTGCTTGAATTGCATGTGAAATCTGTTTTGTTTGCAAAACTGCTGGTAGCTATGAGATACAGTCTGCTCCACTATCCCTTGTATACTGTATTATAATTCCAGTCGTCACTTTTGCTTTAATGAAGTAAAACAAAAAACCTTCTTAACACCAGAGTTGATTACATCTTACCCTAATAAATATAGACATAATAGTATTTGTAAAATGTGATGCTATATAAACCCTGGACTCAAACACCGCCAGCAAAACTGCCCTTTATTGGATCTGGCATGATCAAGGTTTCTTAGTGCCAGAATATAAGACTTCCTAATGTAGCTGACAGAGAACCACGTTTAGACCTTTTCAAATCATCTTTATGACTTTATAGAACGATTAGCAATGGCATGAGCAAAAAGGTTTCTAGCCTTCTGTATACATAGCCTATGGCAGTAAATTAACAGTGTAATCTTAAATGATCAGCAATTGAGTCATAGGTGCTAATGAGTGGAGGCTAGCCAGAAGCCATTGAAGAGACTGGAAACATACAAGTTGAGACTTCTCAAATGGCACTGTGAAAAATCTCTACAATTCCTGAAGTCAACATCCATTTTAATCATTGACTCTTGAAGCAGCTGGAGAAGTCTTATTGTGACTTCCCAAGCTGTAAAAGTGAAAGTCTAGTTACACATTTGCAAGCAGTTGAAGGTCAAATGCCTTCTTTTCAGTGTCTTAGTGATCCATATGGGCTAGAAATGCCACAATATGCAATCATCACAAAGACAGATTGTATGCAGCATGTCTTGTACCATGTGCTGAAAGTACCATATTAGATCTAATCCTATATGTGCTACCCCTTATGTTTTAATATGCATGTAAAGGAAATGCAGTGACAATGGTCATGGGTTATGTTTAGCTACCCTAAACGTATCCATAGTAGCAAAAAAAATATATTCTGCTCTTCAGTAAGGCTAGTTCACCCCTTATTCCCCAAGCATGCATTCTACACTCTTGCTAAAACATTCAGGTATAATAGCACTCTCTCTGCGCTCTTTTATCCCATTGATCAGGCTTTCTATAGTGACATTATAAGGAAGTGTAGAGGGAAAGGATATTTATTCTGCAGGGAATAGTAATGCTATTGCTTGTGAAGGGAAAACCGGTGGATATTAGCTTTCTCTGGTTTAGTATTATCTTCTTTTTCCAGATAAACAGTAATATATTTAATCCAGTCTGTCCTCTTCTCCTAGCAACAGTGGCAGCAGGTCTTCAGAATGACCCCATTCAATAAGTGTATTTGCTATGGCCCTTTTTCTGCATTAAATTGTTTGTTAACCGGTGGGTGGGGTGTTGTCTCATGGGACATGCTAATATTGTAATTTCAAATACATATAAAAGAGACCTTGCCAGGTTGATCTCCGTTTTCATGCCCATCCATTAAGACTGGGTGTTGGTCAGTAAGACTTGCAGGCAGATAAATGCCAGGAATGTGAAGGTCTCATTGCACAATGGGACTCTATGTGTCCCTTTTGTCCAGTCCCCTATCTTTTCTCTGTCCACCCTGCATAGTTAAATAATATTAATTTTTAATTTTTGTTCTTTAGCTGGTATTTTTTTATATTCCTAATATACAGGGCTTTTTTTGTCTCAGTAGAAGTGTCGGTAATCTTCTGTATTACCGGCTAAGCACCACCCAACACTGCCCTGCCTTCCAAGCACTGCCCTTCCACTCCCTTTTTTAAAGAACAATGTAACCAATTATTGTGCAGGGAATTAGATAGCCTACCTTAAAGAAGAGCTTAATAAAATACTTGGGGAGTTGGGGACAACATAGGAAGCCGCAACTGTTGACAATATATACTTTGTGATATACTCAGTGCAGAGCATAGCATGCAGGTGTCATTATTGACTTACTGTTTAAAATAGTGATCCCCTTTGTTGATGTTGGTGGGAAAAAATAAGCCCCATCACTGATGTCAGTGGGATAAAATACCCTGTTGTTGCCCTTAGTAAAACTAAAAAAATCCCCATCTGTGTCAGAGGAAGTAGAAAAAAGCCATATTGTTGCTGTCAGACCTCCATTCACCTCTTCGTTCCTATAAAGTCCTGCAGAGCCCACTGTCTTCCCAGGCAGATTACAGTGGTGGGACATAAGAGGCTGTAGAACTATGGTCGCTGCATGGGGAAGGAAGAACTGTGGGACTGCAATACTGCCACAGACTGCCTCCCCCATGCAGCCAGTACAACAGTACATACCCATTACAGTCCATTTTCATACAGCCACCTGATTGCCAACACCCTTCCCCCATGGTCAGCCCGAACCCGAGCTCATGCCTATTTCTGTCCATCCAGCCCTGAGATTTGCACACAGCACAGTGAAATGGATGACCCCATTTACAGTTAGGACAGTGGTTTCCTCTCTTCATCCTCAGCTTTCTGACTGGAGAGTGAAAAAGCATCATCAAAAAAATTAGGACATCTTTCTGTGCACTCTTTTCCACTATCAGCATGTTCCTGTTCCTTGTTGACATGTTTGCATGCAGCACACCTGATTGGCTTCCGTTCCTGCCCTTCCGTCTATCCCAATCTGTGTGCTGCTGTATTGAGGATTACAAGGGACTGATACCAAGTTCAGGAATTTATGCTAGATGCATTTAATGTATTCATTATTTGATTTATTGATATCCTCCTGGAGTTTTAGATTTGTGATAGATGAGACCATCAGGTTTTTATTGCTCTCTGGGTTTTCTCTAGTGAGAGTTACCCAGTCTCTTTGTACAGGTGACCAATTTCAAAGAGACTGGAAGTGAGGGGAAAAAAATCTAAAATTTGTAGGTGCCATCGAAAGAGGAATCATGGGGAACTTTTTTTCTAGTAGCAATTGGCCAAAAAAGTATTTTGCCCTTTAAGGGCTGTCATTCTCCGGCCACTAAAGAAGCCACTCAAGCATGATGTGTGCTTTATCAGCTTCACTGAAGCACAAAGGTGACATTAGGCGTCTAAAAAAAACATGTAACCACTAATGTGCCCTCAGAATGCCTATGTCTTATAAAGTTAAGTAAAAAAATTTTTAAAATAAAAAAATACACACCCAAAAAAGGGCCCCTGTGCCTGCATTCACACATATATGAACACAAACATCCATCAGGTGTGTCCACATACAAAAAAAACAGCTATTGCACTACACATTGAGTATCTCCGCACACACCAGAGTGGAGTACACCTTTGGGCCATATTCACTGTTAACTGTAAACAGATAACCTGTAAAACATTTTAAAGGTGCACCTGTGGACATTTTTGGGTACATTTGTTTTTTTGCCATTCCACACATGCAATTTTGAAGCTTGGCATGTTTGGTATCTATTTACTCTGTGCCACCTCATTTTTTACATTTGACCAACCATTGGGTAGTATATTGTGTTTATGTACACTGAAATTAATTTAAAATGTATTTTAACTGAAAATTTTAGTTTGATAAATAGTTGTGCTGTTATGTGACATAGAAAATTGCAACTGCCACCATTTTATGCTCAAGGTTCTCTGCTTTTCAGGTAATATATGAAAAATTTACATTTTAACATGTTTGCAAACATTTGCTGTCAACATATGGACAGTCTCAGTATGGATTAAATTATGCAAGATGGGTGATCCCCTTTTAGGTAGTAAGTCAAACTACATCACAGAGAGATCAGTTTGTCCTTCCTAAACTAGGATATGATTGGTTTTACATAAAGTGCGGAGGAGGAGCATAAATGGCACTTTCTAAGGAAATTGATCCCTCAGATATGAGGAGATGGTGAATTTTTAGATGTGTTAGTAATAAGGATAACATAATAAAGTTTAAAAGCTGTAATCAACAGAAGGGTAGATGTTCCAAAAACCAAAAGTGGCTGCTGGCAAATTACAACCAGTAGGGTTCTAGAAACTAATTTGAACTAACCTATGCTGGATAAATAGTGAAAATATTTAAAATAAATATGTTTGGCTGTTCTTTACCACACAGGCACAGGTATAATAGTCAGTTTAAATGTATGTAAACCCTAACAAAGAACTTCACTAATTTCCCCTTTTTGGTCCGGTAAAAATACAATTGAAAGAGTGTTCACGATTCCCACACAGAAAAAAATCCAACCTACACCACGAACTGCGCTGGAAACACTTTATTGCAGCTCGCACAGCTTCACATAGTCCTGCCTTAGGTTTGCCCCCCACTAACGCATTTCACCCTATCAGAGGCTTAATCTTAACATGTCTTCTCTGTGTGGGAGTCATGCATGATCTAGCAGGGACATGCTCAACCAGCGGGCGCACATTCATTTCCCTCGTCTGGCCATGAAGGAGCAGTGTTTTGTTATATCTGTTGGATAAATGAAAAATACCTGTGATTCCTACTAGGGATGCACCGATACTAGTATCGATATCGGTGCCGATTCTGAATTACATGCAGCCCGGCTTCCCGGCTAATCAGGAAGCCAGGTGGCGAGTCATTACACGCCACCTGGCTTCCTTAATGGGACTTCCGTTACCCGGTAATTGGTATTGGCGAGTACCGGAAAAAAATTATCGGTACTCATACTCGGTACCAAAATACCGGTATCGGTGCATCCCTAATTCCTACCAATAGCTTATAACCTCATGTGTTCTCTGCATGTGCTACACTTTTATCAGTTAGCATTTTACACGACTCTCACTGTGGACTACAGAACACCACATAAGACACTTCCTGCCCTAGGGTGATAATACTGCTCCTCCATAGATATAGTACGGATTCTTTCACCCTACAGCAAGAAGTGTGATGCTGCCAGCCTTGTAAGGCTGAAGAAAATTAATGCAGCCACCTTGTCTAAAGACTGCTAAACTGCAATATATAATCAATTTGGTTCTAAGTTTAAAGGGTTATTAAACCCTCTGGTTTTTTTTTTTGCATATATCTACTGCTAGAAAGCAGTAGATATATGCAAAAAAAAACCTTTGAAAAGGGTTAATACTTACCTGTGTCTTCCCCGCGCGCTCCCGTCCGAAAATGTGAAAATTCTCGGGCGGTCGCAAAGCATCTTGGGGCGGGCGCATGCGCAGTTCACATTTTCGGCCGGGACGCGAGGAGAGACACAAGGTAAGTCTATGGACGCATCCACCCGCATGCAGACACCGTGGGACATGAAGTACCAGCAAGCTCAGAGGGGTCAGCGCTGGATCAGAGACCCGCCGCAGCGCTGGAGGGACAGATGAAAAGGACAGGAAAGAAGAGGAAGATCGGATTGAGAGACATCATTTCAGGTAAGTGCTTTATTTAATATTGGGGAGAGGGAAAAAGATTTTTGACTTTAATGTCACTTTAAGATACACGACACGTTAATGGACAACAAGTTACATAAAACAGAATTGTTCTAATTAAGAGAGAATAAAACGAAAGCGAAACATTTTAGCAAGTGAGATGTCTTATGCTCATTTGTGGAGGGATACAGTTGAGTGTTTTTTTTGACAAATAAATCCCAAAAATGCAGCTTAAACCTACATGCCATTATTGTACTATGTCAAATGTACCTTGCTTCACCTTGAAAACTCCAAACTATGTTAAAAAAACTGAGACTTTATTTTATGTGTCATCATCTGCAGCAATTATTGTCACAGTAAATCATTTAACTATGGGTTTGGGTGCTGATAATTTCTGAGAGATGTGTACTGTAGCTAAGTAAGAGCCTGTGTTCTAAACAAGTCATGTACTCAAAGCTATGATTATTTTTACTTAACAAATACCTAATGTGACATTCACATTTGGCCCATAAGCAGCACAGTTCACCTGATGCAGGGTGGCCCAATTATGGGTAAAGACCCTGTCTGTTTGATCTGTTTATGCCTTTGGACACCAATACATCTTCCACTTAGGAGTATTACACAGTAATCAATCATTTGTCCAAACAGAACAGCACATTCTGATTTGCTTTCTGAACAGAGGTAGCGTCTCTGCAGGCCATGAAGAGTAAATCAGGCTTTTTCCACGAGAGTGAAGCTGACAAAAAGCCAGTCCCTATTGGCCATCAATTACTCCTAGCAAAAAATGGCAACTTGTTTTTCTACATTTACTAGGCATCAAGAAGTTTCAGGTATTTGTAGAATTAAAGATACAATCTCTGAAATTCTTTGTAACCTACAAAAAAACCATTTGGGACAGTAAAACATTAAATTAAAGATGCAATCCCTAAAATTGTGTGTAACTTACAATACAAATTATTTGAGGCATTAATATATTTATATTACAAATATTTTGGTGTTTTACACATGTTTTGCTTCTGCCTAACAGTAAAAATAATTCATATCATTAACTGTATATTTTTTCCTTAACTTTTAATTGAAATTGTACAAATTGTACTTAAAAAATCACTTCAAGCAGCCAAGCAGGCTATGATATTATTATTATACAGGATTTATATAGTGCCAATAGTTTGCGCACCAAATGTAAGGAAGACATTACAGTTACAATACAAATCAAGACAGGGTATTAAGATGGCCCTGCCCTTGAGAGCTTACAATCTCCTTGCTAAAGTTTATAACTATTCTGATTGGTTAATGTGAATCTTTAAATCAGGTTTGCATCAAATTAATTTCTTTGTCATTTAAACCCTTTAAAAAATGTTTTATTATTATAAAATATTTTGAAAAGCAGTTAATATGCTAACACATGTTACTGTATATTTTTATTCTGCTATGTCTTGAATCTATGATAGAATAATTTTTGTAAGATTTTAAATCTGCAAATATATAATAAAATATTGCATAACAATGTCATTTATGGGTTCATGGAGTGGGAAAATGTATACATAAACTACAATTTTTTTTAAAATAATATATTTATTATTTTATTTCTACCCTTTCACATGATATTAACATTGTATAAAGTGTTCCACTTAATGTATGTGCAGTTCTGTTGCAAGATCTACTTTACTTGTGTTTAAGAACACAAGATATTTTCTCTTTGCTGCATTTTTTCTGGAACATTTTGTTCTACCCTGAATGGACCTGAAAGACAAATTGATGTTAATACATCATGTGTGTACTGGATGTTGTAGTCAGTGCTATTTTGTGTTTGAACTGTAATTACTGTCAAAATGTAAAGGGTTAGTGCACATTTCCCATGGGGAATGGCAGGATGACACTATATCCAAGACATCATGCTAATAGGTCTGTGTGTAATTACTGTATGCTATGTAATCACAGAAGTTAACCCTCACATTCTCTTAAAGACTGCAGAAACAATATTATTTTTATAATTCTCTCATTCTTGATGAAACAAAAAAAATGAGAAATAAGATCTTGCTATTATTAATGAATATATCACACATTAAATATTTGGTACATACTGTATTATTTCTACTTCTAAATGCTTCTCCATTTTTTTTAATTTGCTGGGACCTTTGAGAAGATCACTTAAACACAAAGCATTCTAGATTGCGTCTTTATATTAGACATTAATGGTTAAAAATTGTTTTTAGTTTTTAACAACCCTAATTTATGGCTCATTTTTAATTCCATTGTGACACAGCTTCAGAAAATGTTTTCGCTGCTGGGGAGCAGATTTTGTCATTTTTTCTATGTGTTTGTTTAACCATAATTTCCATCTTCCTCATGCATTACACCTACACATATTATAAACCATTTTAAGGGACAAAATGGGCTTTAATTTGATGTGACATTTGCATATATAAATTCTTTTTTTTTTTTTTAAATAAAAAATACAAAACAATGAAAAAAAACCCACATTGTTGGCAATAACAATGTGTACATAATTAGTGAAAGTAATTCATAATAAATAAATCCTGATTTATAGGGTATATTATATGTCCGTGATTTTATTTTTTTTATTATGTGACCTATAACTTAAACTTTAGTTTAAGTTATAGGTCACATAATACAAGGAGTGAAATGCAATTTTTGTGTGGCACAAATTTTAGAATGTAGTATATTTGTCTTCTATATTTAGTAGCCTCCTCTGCACTATAGTTTCTTATATTTTTTTATTAAACATATTTTTGTAAACTTTTTTATTGAACATTTTTTGACTTTTTAAAACTTTTTTAAAATTTTAACAAAATTTATTTTTTTAATAATTTTTTTAAACTAGGGGCACTAATGGTTTTTTTTTTTATTTACAGGGGTTTTCATACTTATTATCTCTAAGGAGAATACAGTATTCTCCTTAAAGATACTTTGGGGGTGATTTACTAACCTAAACACACACACGCACCAAGTGCGTGTGCATTTTTACACAGCAAAACGTATTTATCAACCAAACACGAGCAACATGTCACATTTTCACTCTGTTATGGCGCGTTTTTATGTAATTACGTACGTGCGCATCATGTAGCATGCGCCATAGGCTACACGCCGCTCTAATAGCGGCATGCAAGTCTCTAAACGCATATTTCCACTAATGCCATATATGGAAAAACCATGCACATGATGCATATATAATGCTGCTTCACAGTTTAGACAAAAATGGTTAGCTCATGCATTTACATTCCTGCATTCATCAACGCAAGCAACACAACGTAGAGCTAATTTACACAACAACACCTTGCAATTCATGCAGGGCTTTGCACAACACACCTGCTGGGTGTGTACACACTACAAAGGTGTCTAGATTCCACCAATAGATCATGCTGGGAGGGAACACACTACAGAGGTGTATACTTGTTCGTGGCGTGTTTATAAGGTTAGTAAATCAACCCATACGTATCAGTTTGTAACACATAGCTGGCTCACAGCTGTGCAAGACAGCAAGCTGCTGCCGGGTCTGTGGTCACAGCGATCATCTATCCCTGTGATCAAAGTGCTGTGACCACCTAATCTGCTGTTGAGGGTCTCCCTCAGACCCTAAGGGACCCAGCAACAGCACTAACTCAATGAGCGCTGGTACCTTCAAAGATAATCCCGTCTTTGGTCAGAAAGAGGTTAATCTACCTTTTAGTTTTGCAGGTAGCATTTACAACTAAACTGTTCTGATTTGCATTTATTCTACATGTTTATTATTAACAGTTTTAAAGTGTTACTGTAAAGTTGCTCAAGTTATTATCACTTTCATGTCTTGTCTTTGTTGGATTCAATACAGTAGTTGGACAAATTAATTTAGACTGTACATAGCAGAAGCAATATTTACCAACTCATTAAACATGGTAGCCACTGAACCAGTATTTCTATTTTCAAACTTGCTGCTGGCTTTTTGAGGGGTTGTTACCACCAGGAGCTGGAGACAGGTTCCCAGTCATGTGCTCATTGTTATTGGCACTCATAGTGATCACATGGTTGGAAGCCTGTCCCAGGCTCCCAATTGGAAACAGTAACTTGGAGCTGTTGGAGACACTGGGTAAACATACAAAACACAAAAATTCCCCAGCCCCAACCTGCCAGCCAGCCTGCAACCAAACAAGTAGCCCTGTCAACAGTATGCGTTAAAAATCAGAGGTTTTAGTTGCACAAACTTTTGGCCAAAAATATGTAGAATCCACACTGCCGCGCCAAGGCACCTCTGCAAAGTGTGGTCCTAACTCTATGTATCTGAGTCTCCAAGTGTGAGCATATTAATGAAGTCGATAGATTGCATGCAGGTGTACCTGGAGGTAGCCTACTCCTCCTAATAAGGTGCAGGGACGCACTGGGGGCCCAGCAACCAAAAATGCACCAAAAATGTGCTCCCTGCTATAAAGGCTGGTTATGGATTCATGCATGTACCACTTCTTTCTAGTTTGACTGGGTAAACATAATCCCAGCATAAATGCAGTGTCACATAGGGAAGCTGGCCCCTGTGACGCCACATATACGTGCAAGCTCAATGGGAACATGTGTTAAAAGAATGGTAACCCTTTCATGAGGTTTTTTTTTTAACTTAGATGCTCAGGCCACATTTAGCATTGTATGCATCAGTTAACTTAACAAAACCTCTATGAATTCTTTTTCTGATTGACAGAGGGTTGAAGAACTGGAACACACACAGTTGCACATTCCTAGTTCTCTGCTGCAAGGTTAATTAGTGTTCTCACAGCAAGTGGCATTGTAAATCTGGACTTATAAAGTTGTATTTACGGAAGGGATTAATTTATTATTTGTTTGCTGTTTTTGCTTGATAAGGCAGTTAATGCCGCAGACCATAAAAATACATAATTGATCAATACTTTTGCACAACTGTATAATTACCACTGTATAGCTACAGTACATGTTGCAGCTTAGCAACAGAAAGAGCAGGTTATCCAGGGTCACCTATGTCAGTTTGTATTCCCAAACAATATCAGTACACTGATATAAATACATTTACAGGTGTGGTATAGCCAAGGTATACATACATAGCATACTGTATAAAGGCTGTGTGTATCTAAGTATATACAGGTGAAACTCGAATAATTAGAATATCGTGCAAAGTTCATTTATTTTACTAATGCAACTTAAAAGGTGAAACTAATATATGAGATAGACTCATTACATGCAAAGCAAGATAGTTCAAGTCGTGATTTGTCATAATTGTGATGATTATGGTTTACAGCTCATGAAAACCCCAAGAACCCCAAATCCACAACCTCAAAAAAGTAGACTATTACATGCAATCAATAAAACAAGGATTGTACATAGAACAATATCGGACCTCTGAAAAGTACAAGCATGCATATGTACTCAGTACTTGGTTTGGGCCCCTTTTGCAGAACTTACTGCAATTACTTTTGCACGATATTCTAATTATTCGAGTTTCACCTGTACAAAAGGAGGAAAAAATATATTTCATAAAAATAGTAATGAGTTCAGGTTCAGACCGAACATGGAGGAAGCTCCCCTGAACCCAGAAGGAAATTTGCACTGCACATAAAGGTGTACATTGATAAC
Source organism: Nanorana parkeri (assembly GCF_000935625.1). NCBI lineage: Eukaryota > Metazoa > Chordata > Amphibia > Anura > Dicroglossidae > Nanorana > Nanorana parkeri. The sequence continues at coordinate 67,502 of NW_017307128.1, forward strand.
CATTGTATTAATGCTTCTATAGGTTTGAATGGAATTAGTAGACATTACAAAAAAAACTGGATCCAAACTTACGGCATGCCAGATAAAAAGGACATCAACACTACATGTGTTTCGGCCAATTTTCAGTAAGATGTGGCTGAACTGACTTTTTATGGGTCCATCACCATCCCCACTAACAAAACCTCATACAAAATATGGACCGGAGTGAGTCAGGTCTCCGCATAGAAGGATGCCAGCAACAAAAAAACTACACCAATGTTCTAACAAATCAACAAAACTAAAACCAAAATACAAAAAAATATATAAATCAGCAGAAATGCAAAAGTGTGTATGCACACTCAAATTAGTATATGCGCACATGTTTGCCCTCAAACATAGAAAAAACACAAGATAGAAAGAAGGATCAAAATTGCAAGCAAAATAATAATGTATTATATACATTATATGTCCCATCTATAATTAAGACTGTGTGGCATTCTGGTTTGTAATTTAAAAATCCAAAACACTTCCTGACATAGAAGGAGGCATTGCAATTCTCCCATGCCAGAAACCCTCCAACACTTCTATATCATTACCATGAATATTCCAAAAATGTCTGGATACATTGGTATGTCATTTTAAATTAGAGCTTTGTCCTGCACAAACATGCACAACAATTCTTATACTGACTATCTGTGCAGCCCACATACTGTACATTACATTTTGTGCAGGAAATCAAATACTTGACATTGCGATTATTACAATTTATAAACTGTCTAATCGGGAAAACCTCACTAGACGCCATAGATTGTATCTGTCTTGTTTTCTTGTGGACATCACAGTATCAGTGGCGTAACATTTGCCATAGCGACCCAGGCGCTCGTTATGGGGCCCGGGGCACAGGGGGGCCCGGCCAGGACACCCCCCTGCTGCTGTGCGGGCCGCCTAGGTCGCTATGGCATCTCAGGCTGCGGGCTGCCACTGGCGGGTGTGAGGAGGAACGTGCCGCTGTTAGATAACCAACAACCTTTCAGTGCTCTGTGCAGCGGCGTGTTCCTCCTCACAGCCACTGCTGAGTTACTGACAGCCAGCAGCGGAGGAGGAGGAGGCGGGCCCAACGATGAAAGAGGAGGTGGGGCCCAGTGACGGAAGACCACAGGTAAGAGGTGTGCAGGGGTGTGATCAGCCCACCTGAGACCCTGCAGAGCCCACCATAGAGGGTATATGGCGGGCTCTGCATGGTCAGTCTCAGATGGGCTGTTTTGGATATCAGGTGGGCTCTGCAAGGGCATAACTAGAAATCACAGGGCCCCATACAAAATTTTGATATGGGGCCCTCTGATTTCTAGTTGCACCCCTGCACAGTACCATCCACAAGTATGTACCATCCACATCTTGATGAACCTAGGACACTAAGCCAGGTAGGAAACTTTGCCTTCTACTCTCAAAATATTTAGGGGAAAGCAATGATCCCAACCTGTGAGCTCTCCTGCTTGAGAAATGTCAACCTCCCTGTGAAGTCATATGTAACTGCCAATTAGTCTGCAAAATAGGAAGGTTTCATTTTACATCTTTAAATCACTGCTCTGTATTCCATAGAGAATGTAGTGGCAAAAGTAGCTTTGTAGCTAGCATCCTAATTTTCTTTTGCATACTTAATCGATTAACCATTTTATAGACCCTCCCTACTTTTAGAGCTGAGAATATTCTTTACTCTATCAATGGTCCGTTTTGGATAGTTCTGCAACATTGGAGGAACCACAGGTGGTAGCTCAGGTCTTAGCAGCTCCCTCTTCTGGCACTGGGCTACGTTCTATGTTAATATTGGATCAATTGCGTGAGTCATGCATGAGATCTGTGACACACCCTTAAGTAAACAACAGAACATTGATGATAAGAATTATTATTCAGTACATTCATTACGTTTAGTGATTGATATTTCCGGAAAGTTGTTGAGTCAGAGCTGCGGATGTTGGAGTCAGAAGTAGGTAGAAAAACTAAGTCCAATATTTCAATGAAAAAAAGAGCTACAATACAGACCCTAAAACAAAATAAACATAATGTAATAAGAAATGCTGATAAAGAGGGGATGGTAGTAGTTTTGGACAGTAAGGACTATAAGAAGGAAGCCTTTTGACAACTTAACAATACTAACACCACATATGTTTGTGGATACTGATCCAACAGAGGAATTTCAGTGATAAGTAGCTGGGTTCATATCATATGGTGTGAGCTTAGGTGGCAGGTTATTTTTGTAGAGTTGCCCATTCTACCAGTCTTTCATCATTTCTACTTAAGTCTAAAAGTATATCTGTAAAAAATAAGTCAAGGCAACTGGACTTGCTGTATTTTTTCTTAAAGACGTTTCACTGGACATTCAACCTTTTTTTTTTTAATTCAGAAAATTATCTGGGAATAAATATGGTGAATGTTGCTGCAATCCACATAATCTGTTAATCGCAACCAGGTGTTGATTTCATTTGCATATTTGGACCTATGAGGTGTTATTAACCTGTCTAGAGAGAGGTGTTAAAACAATATTTGTATAATTCATTCTGAATTGAGAAAGCTGGTTGGATGAAACGTCTTTAAGAAAAAATACCGCAAGTCCAGTTGCCTTGACTTATTTTTTGCAGATATACCATGACCTGGATGAATGAGAACCTTTACAGACATACTTAAGTCTACACGGCCTCCTGAAGAATGGCCTGTCTTCTGCTTGCTGAGTTTTGAAAGATTTGATTTGGTTTAAGAGTTTGTCATGGACTACTAAGGACCTTGCATTCAGCTGTCGGCTGCACAGATAGACCACTTAGATTAGGAATTGCTGAACATTTAGCACGGGTCAAAGCTCTAATTTGAAATGGCATACTAATATATCCAGACATTTTTGGAATATTTATGGTTGAGATATTCAGTCATTCAAGTTCCATGGTATAGAAAAGGTGGTTTCTTTTTTCTTTCACAAACCTTCTGTTGTGCAGAATGCCCTGCCTGAAAGCACACTGGCTGCAAGGCAGGAAAACAACTCAACTGCATACTGTGCAAGCTCTGGCCAGTGGTCCAGCCTGGACAAAAGTCAAGAGGGTCCTCGGTTCTAAGGATGTCCACATCAACCCTTGACCCCAGATAATCCAACATAATATGGTTTAGGTGCTGCCTATTGGACTATGTATTCTACAAAATGACTTTAAAGCCTCACTAAGGCAGCCACTGCCACTGCTGTTCCTCTCTCCACTGACCTGAGGATCTGAGGCAGTTTGCCCATGAGAGGTGATCTTACCACTCTCTGAAAAGGTGGCTAAGAGGTTTTTCTGCAGCACCTCTTCCAAGTGGCACATTTTTTTGCTCCTGTAATGGCAGGATGAGGCCTGGCATTTTCCCCATGTATTAGGGATCCAAATGGGCCGCCAACCAGTAATCCTTTGGTTGCATGGTTGAAATCATGGGGTCCATGCGCAGGCAGGGCAGCATGAATGAGTCCATTTGTGACAATTTTCATGTGGCAGAGAAAATCTAGTTCTCATTGTCACTGAGAACAATGGTGTTCTCATTTATCTTACTTCACGTATGTACTACAACTGGGTTTGGGATGAGCTAAACATACCCCTGGATGTCTGGCATAGTTCTGTAGAGTCACCAGATTAGGCCATTGAGGAGGAGGAGGGGTTAGAGGTGACTGAGCTGACGCCATTACCAAGTTGTAGGCTACAGGGCAGTACCACCAGATAGAGTGATGTGCCCCCTTTCTTCCATCCTTCCCATCTGACAATACACTGTAAAAGAGATGTCCCTGCTTGCTGGATCATGCATCTGTGGTCATGTGGACCCAACCACTGTCTGTATAGTCTGGCAACAAGGACACATTCTATTTCACATGATGATGGAGGCAGGGAGGCCTTCTGGGTAATATAAATGCTGATGAAGATGTCAGGGTGTAGTCAGGAGACTTACAGTGAGGTTGAAGCCTACTCTACTTGGCCCCATGCTGGTGTTCTTCACCACTTGATGTGCTGTAAAACTATGTTATGGGTGTGCATTGTGAATGTTACACCATTTGCCAGAAAAGTGGCTAAACACTTTCATCCTGGAATGGGTTTCTATTTAGGATGTTTGCCTGTCTACAGCATGATCCTACTGGTAATTTGTATTTGATGCCTGATGTGGTATAACAAAGTAACAGTTTCTAGTGAAACTTTTGCAGTTTATGTGTTCAGGAGTAGTTGCTAGGATGATATATGAATTGCAATTGAACAGTAAATATGGTCAAATATATTGTATTGTAGGTGAACAGTAACTTCTGAGAAGTTTGTAAACTCTATTGGGTTCCTGTACTTTCTCTATTTAAGTGTAAAGCTGAACATCAAGCAGATATAAAATACACAAACTAATGCAGCTTTGCATTCATTAACACATCATTAAAGAGAGTTTAATACAAAAATATATTTTTTTCATCCACAAGTATCACAAAGGTAACAAATAGCCAACATGTTTTGTGGGTTAAAAGATTTACCCTCTTGAGGGCTTTTAACAACATTCTTATAATTCTTGGAGCCTAAGCCTGGTCACTTAGTCAGAACCAGGGGGATAGAAGATATTAGTGAAGAATCTTTGTATAGATTGCACAGCTGGTCTATACAGAGATTCATTGCTAATATCTTCTATATCCTCCTGATACTGACTAAGTGATCCAGGCTTAGAATCCAAGCGTTATAATACCGTTCAAAAAGCGCCAGTGAGTGGGGATCTTTTGACCCCCAAAATGCGCTGACTGATTTGTGTTACCTGATATGTGATACTTGTGGATGAATAAAATAACTTTCTGGACTTGATACTTGTGTTTGCCGCTCTTTCTGGTTCAACTACATGTGGATTTCTTGAGTTGGTGACACCCATATGAAAAGGCCTCAACTTTATGGAGAGCTGCCAAGCTTAGGCAATTTGTGGTTTATGAAAGACTGTTTGAGAGTTTGAGAGAGAGGGGCTCAACAGTCTGCTGATTCGCATTTCATAGTCCATTCACAGGCTGGAGGATGGACCAGACCTGTTAGTGTTACCTAACTGCAATAGAGGAAAAATCAGGTCTTCTACCCTACCAGACAGGACTGTGCTGTATGATGGGGCTGTATAATCCTCAGGATCAGATGGATCGAAATACAAATCCCCTGGCAGGTAATACAACTCCCATATATGTATTTCATATGTGTAGTTAGCTGTTTGTCTGGAGATCAGCTTTAAAGTAATTGTAGCTACAATGTACTGTAATTGTAGTTACAGTGTCCTTCATTGTGTGTCACTGCAATGCTAGGTGACTTCTTATAGTCCTGCTTTACTGTATGTCAAAAAGAAAAGATTATATTGATTTGATAAAAATATTTTTTATAAATGAAAGCATTTTAAAAAAAACTGTTTTAATACAAATGTTCTGATGCAGTTTTCTGTACTACATTTCCCTCAAGTTCCTACATTTTAGAAAATGTAAGTGTTCTGTCAATCTACAGTATGGTGCACTTTATATTCTTCATGCACAAAGGGCTCCAATTATAACCTCATTCTGATTAACTATGGGTTGATGACAATTTCATTACTCAAAAAATAAATTTATTAGCCCGTGGTAACGTGTTGTGACTATAGCTTCTCTGCTAATAAGGCAAAGTTTAACTGCTTCTAGAAGTTCAACTTGATTGCCATCCCTCTGCAGTTATAAGACTTGTAAAAAGTGATAAATTATTGCTTCAATGTCGAAAAATCTTGAGTTACAAGGCTACATTCTTTATGTATATTAATTTCATTTTTGGTCTATAAAATATCAGTTATAATTCACATTTTATTCAAATCACTATCATTTTGACAGCAGCAAAAACTGCATATAAAAGACAGCTTAACTTAATTTTAACCTGATTTTGCCTATACTAATGAGAAAGGGATTAATTAAAAGGTAACTCTTCGGGCAGAAAGAAATTGGCATAGTAAAAATTGCATTTGGTAGGATTTAATTTTTTTTTTTAATATCATATCAAGACTACAGTTTTAAGTTCCAGAGAATCCCTTTCAAAAGTCTACCTCCTAATCAAAGAAACAATGGATTGTCTTATATAATAAACTGAAATACATTTCTATATTAAAGTGACACTAAACTTAGGCGGTAAATCTTAAAAAAGCATTCAAGTACCTTAACTATTAACACAAATGTATCTTATTTGTGTATCACTTGGCTGTAGGTCCCCAAATCATCTCTGAATTGGTGCTGACACTGTCCTTCCTTCTGGAGGGTGGCTACTTCTGTTCCCTACAGTCCCTCTGTTTGTTATAAACTAACCACAGCACAGTCGCATAGTGGTTACGCTTCTGCCTTGCAGCACTGGGGGTCCCTGGTTCGAATCCTGGCCAGGTCACTATCTGCAAAGGAGTTTGCATGTTCTCCCTGTGCTTGTGTGGGTTTCCTCTGGGTACTCCGGTTTCCTCCCACACTCCAAAGACATGCTGGAAGGTTACTTGGCTCCTGTCTAAATTGGCCCTGTATGCATGTGAGATAGGGACCTTAGAATAAACCACCATTCCATGTTCACTCCCCTGATGGACTTTAATCAAATGTTTGGTTTACTAATTTGTATTTATATTGTAGTCCACCATGGAGTGAGCTTGGAGTGATGGCTAGTTTACAACACACACAGGTACCTTGGGGAACAAAGGTAGCCACCCTCCAGAAGGAAGAACAGTGTCAGCATGAATTCATAGATGATTTGAGGATCTACAGCTGAGTGATACACAAACAAGATACATTTTTGTAAATAGTTAAGGTACTTGAATGAATTTTTAAGATTTAACTCCTGAGTTTAGTGTCACTTTAAGAAGGCAGTGTTGTACTTCACAATATTTTAGTGGAGGTTTTTGTTTACCAAATCCTAAATCATTTGACCATCTTCTAAACATGTAAAAAAAAAATTTAGGGCCAAAGAGGATATGTCAAAATAGAAATATGGGCGTTTTCATTGCTAACATCATTTTCGGGAAGCTTGACTCAAGGTTATTGTACTTACCCCTGCTTCACTACTAGCACTAAGGAACAAGCATGTAACCAGCGAAGTGTTTGGACACTTAATAGATACATATTCTTTCCAAGTTAAAACCAAGAAGTCAAGTTCAAGTAAAAGCCCAGGAATTCTACCTTTAAGTATAAGTTAGTCATGTAAAATGTTCATATTTAATAACATCGTTTTATTTAAATTGCTATAGTCTATAGTTGTCAATGATTAGTATTCTACCAGTATTCTATCCAGCTTCAGCAAGAAAAAACTCTCCAGTAGTGCTTAACAATAAAAAAAGCAGCTCAGGCTACCTCTATCTCTTGAAGATTCTCCAGGTCAATGATCCAGTGCCCACCGTCATTCAACCCACTTCATGGGAGCCCAGCATGTCAAGGGCCCATTCTCCCACCATACTTTCACAATGGAAGGTTGCAAAGAGTAGTGCCACAACATTAAATAGTGCTACTCTCTTCAGCACTGCAGCATTTTGGATTTATCCACCACAAGAAGGTAAGAGGCCCAGTGAAACCACCAAACTGGACCAAAGACACCTGAAAAAGAGGTAAGAATAGAGGGTTTTTTGTTTTGTTTTTAGATTGCGTAGAAGTCCTAGTTGGGAAAGGGGGGATATTTGAAACTAGCAAACCATAATTTCTTCTTGTTTTGCAATGCAAGCAAAATAAAGGGACATATGCAAATGTATTCTACAGTACTTGCTGTCACTGCTGTGTAACAGTCCTAAATCCTGTGTTTTTCAGGCATTGCACTGCATAGCCATTCACATTAACTAGTTCTTACCAACTCAGTAGATTGTTTTAAAGATCAACTGAATGTGTTCCTAAACATGCAAAATATAACTGACAACTAATATTTAAATGTAATAACATCATAGATTAGCTAGAAATCATAGGGCCTAAAATGAGGTTAATATACATTTGTGCACAGCACAGCATACAGAATGGGTCAGCGCGAAATACAAAATAACAGAACCTATAGCATGGCATATGAAATTAAGGTTTGCAGAGGAGGGAATATACAGCATGGCACATGGAACGAGGTGGTGCAGAATAGGGAGTGTAGAACATGGTTTATATAATGATGTATTGCTGAAAAGGAAACGTACAGCATGACATACATGGATAAAGGGGTGGAATTATGGAGTACATAATGAGTTGGTGCAGAATCAGTCAACGATGGCTTGTGCTGTGCAGTAAGAAACATTTGCTTAGCTGTCTTAGTAATGTAGATGTATTGCCCTCCAAGATTCTGGTCATCCTGGACAGCATTTAAATTAACCCTATATGTCATTCCCTGGCTGTTAAAATCCCAGAGCGTCTTCTCAGCTAAATACTGACAGATGGTTTTAGTTCTGTCAGTTAGTTTGTATTTAGTTTGTATTTAGTTTGTATTAGGGTCGTACAGTTATTGTGTGCGGGAGCAATAGCAATGTCATAACATCAAATATTGTGATTGTCATTATTATCACTATTACAAAACTATTTCGTTTTTTTCTTTCTACTGACTACTACATCACCTCTTTCAGCACTTGTTTGCTGTGGTGGTAAGAAGTTACACTTAGGCCTCATTCACACTGCCGCACGTATGCGCGCGCATACGCGCATACGTGCGTATTGTACCATATGCAACCTATGCAAATAAATGGCTCTATACACACAGCCGCTTATAGAGCCGTATATTTGCGTAGCGTATATATATGCGCGAAAACAGAATGGAACAGAGATGCGTCCGGGCAGCATATTTCTGCATATTTTGCGCGCATATACGTGCGTACATGCGTACAGCACATAAAAAATTCCATTACGAGTGATGCATTCTGGGATTGCATATAGTGCACGCATATACGCATATACGCTCGTATATACGCAATATACAATTTTGCTTGTGTTGTGTGTGAATGATTCCCTGAGATCTAAGATGCTGAAAAAAAAACTGGGAGCTAGAAGAGTGGTTAGCTAGAAAATTATTGTTAAAAGTAATCTCCCTTCACTGATGACCCCTCTTCCCTGATAACTTCTATCCACCGCACTGGTCCTTAATAGGGATGAGGAAATGTGTCTTTTTAATGGGACATTAATAAGGGCGACATAGAATAATACCAATTATTTAACTACTTTAAAACCGGGTTGTTAAACCCCTTCCTGCCCAGGCCATTTTTCAGCATTCAGCCCTGAAGTACTATGACTGACATTTATTCTGTCATGCAACGCTGTACCAAAATTAATTTTATATAATTTTTTGGGGAGAGATAGAGCTTTCTTTCGGTGGTATTTAAATCACCACTGGGGATTTTATGTTTTACTGTTGTGAATTTGCTCCAAACGGTAGTGCATTAAGGACACTTCCACTCGCTTAAGTTTTATTTTTAGGGCTTCTTTGCCACTTTTATTGATTCAAAACTCAAATAGTGCAGACATGTTTTCCCTCACAGGGGTTTTCCAACATATAGTACATATAGTACTGGAAACGAAACCACAGATTAGGCTTCTTGGCTTTTACCTTCAGCTTCTGGCCATTTGGATCCACTGGTCCTCTATCTTTGTCTGTTTTCTCACACTAGTCACAACTGTTTCTCTCACAGTCACACAGGCTGGTCCTCACCACACCGGTGTATTGCCACACAGGTTGGTTTCAGGGTGGAGCCCTCCAGACCCCTACACAGAGACCTCCTCAGTCTCCCAGGTGGAACACTGAACATTAATCAGCATTCTCTTCATAAGGGCTGTGCACAGGTGCATAACCACTCGGTGCTGGTCACCACTGAAGTCCGGACCCAGGAATGGGGATTCCATCCCTCCCAATGCTCTTTGAAATCTCCCAGTTCCATGAACCCAAGCCAAATCTGGAAAATTTGTGAAGAATGGCAAAGCCAGCTCTTTCCCAGTAAACGTTTGTGTTCTCAGGAACTGCTCAGCCCCCCTGGCTGAGAGTCCTGGGTGACTACATTGCCAAATAACACCATGGCATTGTCATGCACTGCCACACTGTATAAAGAAAAGAGTATTGAAAAACTGTTTTCCCTTTGTTATGTTATGAAACATTTATTATTACCCAATTTTTGGCTCAAATGTAAAAGATGGGGTCATGCCGGGTAAATAGACACTAAACATGTCAACCCTTAAAATTGTGCAAATCGCAGAAAACTACCATACCCAAAATTGCCCAATAGGCGATGTTTTCAAAGCTTTTACCGCTCATCAGTTTAGTGTTAACAGTGATTGATGGCCCTAGAATTATTGCTTGCGTTCTGATGTTTGTGGTGATATGTAACATGTAGGTGCACGCAACAGGTGTTTGCATTTGTACATGAGGGCAGGGGACTTGAAAAAAAATTTTTTTATTAATTTTTATTTTATTTTATATGTGACTTACATTTTTTTTTAAACTTTTTTTTCACTTACAGGACTAAGAAGCCCGCTATGAGATAGCACATATACAGTAAAGTTCCTCTTTATAGAGACATCAGGGGTCTATTAGGACCCTTATGTCACCTATAGACCCCCAGAGATCTGCTTCACCAGCTTCTTCTTTGGCTACAGCAGCTGGAGAAATGACACATTGAAACCGAAAATGATTTTATTCACAACACTTCTGCTTTAAGTGATCAGAGGGAGATCAGCTCACTTCCAGCAGCTGATTGACCTCCAATCAATGGGCACAGACTCGCCATGTCAGTTCTGGGCCCACATGGAGCACAGTGGAGCCTGGGATAGCTGGCAGCGGCAGCAGAGGAGCGGTGTGCACACTTCATATGCATATAAGAAACAAACCTCAATGTATTCCAAACCCACTGATAGGATAGGAACACTATCCTTCATTACAACAGCTTCCATCCCAAACATCTACGTGACAACCTGCCATATCGCAATTCTTGCGAGTTATGAGAATTTGCTCAGATCCTAACATATGTCATGTTCATATTGAAAATATGCGCCAGAAATTTCTCCAAAGGAGCTATCCCAGCCACGTAGTTAACAATGCCCTATCACAGGCCAAAGAAATAACCCAGTGTAAGGGGGTACCTAAAGATACGAATAGGATCCCATTCCTAGAAACCTATAACGATTTGTCACATGCTATACAGAGGACAACATTAAAAAATATGAACATGGGGGCCCATGCCTCCCTGATAGCCTGTCAGCTCCCTCCATGCCTAAAGAGCCAGAACCATGTCGCGCCCAGGCTCCAAAACCAGGCAAAAGCCACCGAACATCAAGGAAGCACTGGCCGGGGCGGCCTTCAAGATGGCGCCGGCCGGGCTTCGCGCTTCTCCCTTCACTCGGGCGGCCTCTACATCACGAGGAGATGAGGAAGGAGATAGCCGTACCAGCTCCCCGTTTCCAACTCGAGTCACCCCTGACCATAAAGAGCTTTTAGCACAAATCGACAAAATGCTGAACAAAGCCCTGCAAACAAATAACGGAGCGGTTGACCAAAGAAATCAGGGACCTGGGTCACCGTACAGCGGACCTGGAGGCCCGAATGGACCATACCTCAGCAACGCTAGACACCTATGCCCGGGACTTTGACTCTCTGAGAGACGAAAACCTGACTCTTCATTACAAACTGGAGGACTTGGAGAATCGCTCTCGGAGGTCCAATCTTCGATTCCGGGGGAGACCTCCAAGCTACCGTCACCGCCCTCTTGCAAGAGCTCTTACCCTTGTACCCGCTTGAACGGCTCGAGTTTGAGCGTATACATAGGGCCCTCGCCAAGAAGCCTACATCGGGTCCCCCCAGGGATGTGGTAGTTAAGTTCCTATACTTCCGCACCAGGGAAAGCATCCTGCAGGCGACATGGAACAGGCCCCCATTAACATTCCAGGGGTACGAGTATCAAGTGTTTGCAGACCTGGCCCCATCCACTATCGCCAAGAGGAGGGAGATGAAACCGGTCCTGAAGGTCCTGCAAGCCCGCAACATTCCATACCGTTGGGGCTTCCCCTTCCGACTATCCTTCGCTCTCAATGGTCGCACCTACTCAGGCATAACGCGGGACGAGATGCAGCACCACCTGAATACTCTGGGCCTCTAGGAGCAAACGGCTGACCTGCAGACCCATCGCAGCCGATCGCTGACCCAACTGCCGCCGACTCCCACCTCGGCGGAGGACCCGCTCACCGTCCCGTCGGGGAAGAAACCAAGCCTCCGGATCTGATTCTGACCAGGCTGGGTGAGGCCCCTGATACCCCGGTGGTGACACCCACGGTGCATATTGCCCCTTGATTTGTTTTCCCCTTCAGTCTGGTTCAAAATGACTGCCTGTTTGTCCGCCTGTCACTCTTCAGAATCGCATATGTGAGACTACCTGAACACCTTCCTCTGTTTCCCCTCCTCCCCATTCGACATTCCCCAAGCTCCCGCATCCCCCCAAGCGTTTTCCACATTTGTCTTCCCCCCTACCCCTACAGCCACACATGCCCTCTGCGGCCACCTGAACTGAGGACACGACAACCCCCCAGACGGTCCATGGATACAGGTCGGATCTGATAGAGATGGTCCCACAACAGTGAGCACTTTCATGCCTGTTAATAATGTGGTTGCTTTGACACGCAATGTACTTTTGAATTGGGTCTAAATGTTTATTTGCCTATGATCAGATGTTTTTGGGGACCATATGCCATGCATAGCCTTAACACCCGCACCCTATGTCTGAGGTCCTCCCTGCGGCACAGAACCTTCAGGACCACTTGGACCCGAGTGGGGAGGGACTGGATTCTTTCATGGTGCCGTGGCTGTCTGGATGAGCACCATATTTTTGTTTTGCTCCTGTTGCAATACTGCTGAGATAGACATATGAGGCCGCTCGTTGTTTGCCTGGGGGTACTAGTGACACTGCGCAAGGACAGGGCGGTCTATGATATGGGGAGATTCCCCACTTGCCTTCCCCCCTCTCCTACCCGCTCTTACCCTCACCCCCCCCCCCTTCCCACCACTTTCCTCCCACCACTTTTTGGTTCATTTTAGAACCCCCCTATGCCTTACTGGACTTGCCTACAGCAATGCCAAAAAGTTTATTGTTGTGTCTTTTTGTCTTTTTTCTCCCCTTCTTGCTTCTTTTTCTAGCTGCACACCCTTTTCCCTTCTCCCTCCCTTCTCCCATCCCTGGAAGTTGAGTGACAGTGAGCCTGCATACCTTGGACTTCTACTCAGTGGACGCACCCTACTGAACTACCATCCCTGGCTTCCGCCATGAGACCGGTACGTATCCTAACCCTTAATGTGAAGGGCTTTAACTCACCACACAAGAGAACAACAGCGTTTCGTCAGTTTCGCACCCTGAGGGCGGACGTAGTGTGTCTACAGGAGACTCACTTCTCTAGCAGTTCCACCCCCTCATACTTTGGTCGCCGCTATCCTCAGGTCTATTTAGCCAGCGCCAGCACAAAACATAGGGGAGTCCTTATTGCTTTCACAGGAGCGGCCCAGTTTGTGTGCAGGGGGGAGATCAGGGACCCGGCAGGGAGGTACCTTCTCCTCACAGGTACGCTGCACGATACAGAAGTAACCATTGTCACATACTATGCACCCAATACGAACCAACTCCCGTTTTTCACACATTTACTACAATTGATCTCACAACACCAAATAGGCACCCTAATACTTTGCGGGGACACTAACTCAATGCTATCTACTCACCCCTCTGGGGACTATGCCATCTGCCATTCTTACCAACCCCAATACCCGCAAATCCTCCCTAACCTGGGTCATATCACGTTTCCTTTCACTGATGACAAACCATTTATGTTATACAGCCGTGTTATAATAGAGGTTGTTCGGGCCCAGAGAGGTTTTGTGACCCCCGTATGGGCCGTTGTGTGTCGGATGTTCCCGCCTGAGGGCCCCGGCCTGTTTGGGTTCATTTTAGAACCCCCCTAGGCCTTACTGGACTTGCTTACAGCAATGTCAAAAAGTTTATTGTTATGTCTTTTTGTCTTTTTTCTCTTCTTCTTGCTTCTTTTTCTAGCTGCACACCCTTTTCCCTTCTCCCTCCCTTCTCTCATCCCTGGAAGTTGAGTGACAGTGAGCCTGCATACCTTGGACTTCTACTCAGTGGACGCACCCTACTGAACTACCATTCCTGGCTTCCGCCATGAGACCGGTACATATCCTAACCCTTAATGTGAAGGGCTTTATCTCTCCACACAAAAGAACAACAGCGTTTCGTCAGTTTCGCACCCTGAGGGCGGACGTAGTGTGTCTACAGGAGACTCACTTCTCTAGCAGTTCCACCCCCTCATACTTTGGTCGTCGCTATCCTCAGGTCTATTTAGCCAGCGCCAGCCCAAAACATAGGGGAGTCCTTATTGCTTTCACAGGAGTGGCCCAGTTTGTGTGTACGGGGGAGATCAGGGACCCGGCAGGGAGGTACCTTCTCCTCACAGGTACGCTGCACGATACAGAAGTAACCATTGTCACATACTATGCACCCAATACGAACCAACTCCCGTTTTTCACACATTTACTACAATTGATCTCACAACACCAAATAGGCACCCCGATACTTTGCAGGGACACTAACTCAGTGCTATCTCCCTTTCTCGATAGGTCGGACTCCTCCTCCACCCCTAACACCCGCTATACCGCTCTGCGCTCCCTCTTAGCCCGCAATTCGCTCATAGACAGCTGGCGTGAAATGCATCCACGGAACGCGATTACACATTCTACTCCAATCCGCATAACTTATTTTCCCGTATAGATCACATATTTTTGGCACACCCTCTATTGCCCTTACTTACTGAGGCCCGTATTCTCCCCATTTCCTGGTCAGACCACTCGGCCGTCATGATCTCCTTATCCTCGCTGCTAGCTAGTGGTACCACCCCTTCATGGTCTTTCAATTACTCCCTCTTCTCCGATCCCTCCTTGAAGGCCACCCTCCGCTACCACCTTATGGATTACATTAGCCTAAACTGTGTCCCGGACACAAGTACGCTGACTGTGTGGGAGGCCCACAAGGCGGTGATGAGGGGGCATTGTATCAAAATCTCCTCTATCTTTAAGAAAAAGTACACTGCCCGTCTCCAATCCTTGGAACGAGATTTCCAGGAGCGCTCGGCTGCCCACCAAAGCCAACCGACTGTACAGCATAAAAAAGATCTGGACATAGCGCGCCGGAACTTAAATCTGCATTTAACCTATAGAGCGGAGAACGCACTCAGGCACACAAAGCATCTCTTCTATCTTAAAGCGAACAAGCCTGACTCCCTTCTAGCCTCTAGGTTACGCAAAACGGACCCCACAACGCAGCCCTACAGACTCAGAGTATCGGGGGCTTCTCACACTAGCAACCCAGCCAAAATTGTGGACATGTTCCACTCCTTCCTTTCAGGGCTATACTCCCCCACTCCCCTCTCCACCCCAGTACCCAAACATCCCTTACTGTCTGATCTGTCGCTACCCTCCATATCGGATGCTTTTCGCACCGCCTTGGAAGAACCTATCACAGACCCAGAACTGACGCAGGCCATAAAATCGCTAAAAACTTCCAAGAAACCAAGACCAGACAGATACACTGCTGCCTGCTATAAGAACTACGCCGACTTACTAGTACCACTGATGCGAGAAGCTTTCAACTCCATACGCACAGGTCACTTACTCCGCCCTGAATCCTTGGCCGCCACGGTTGTTATGCTCCCCAAACCTGACACTGATAACTCTGCCCCATCAAATTTCCGACCCATCTCTCTCCTTAATATTGATGTCAAGCTCCTGGCCAAAATACTGGCTTCCAGACTGAACACGGGAATAGGTAATCTGATCCACAAAAACCAAGTGGGATTTATGCCCACTCGCCAGGCGAGCAACAATATTCGTAAGATAGCACTACTCATCCGCTTAGCGAAGAAGCGGCAGATACCCTCCATGCTCCTATCCCTTGACATTAGCAAGGCCTTCGATTCCATCTCATCGCCGTATCTCTTTCACCTCTTAGAACGCTGGGGTTTTGGCCCCCATTTCAGATCTTGGGTCAATGCTCTTTACACTTCCCCTTCGGCCACGGTCAGGTAGGCAGGATTTCAGTCCAAACCCTTCCACATACTGCGAGGCACACGCCAAGGATGCCCACTTTCCCCACTCTTATTCGCTCTGGCCATCGAACCACTAGCACACCTTATTAGAACCTCCCCAGAACTTACAGGCCTCCCGGTGGCAGGTCATCACTATAAATTAAGCCTGTTTGCTGACAATGTCATCCTTCTAATAACCAACCCACTAATTACCCTGCCCAACCTCCAAGCACTCCTCACATCCTTCGGCTCCGTTTCGGGCTTGCAGGTTAACCCATTAAAATCGAAAGCCCTTAATATTAACCTCCCCTCCAACCTCCTACAGACAATCCAAGAGTCCTTCCTATACCAATGGGAAAGGACAAAGCTTAAATATCTTGGTGTTTTCCTCACCAATGATTACCATACTTTGTTCGAAGCGAACTACCCACCTCTTCGTCGTAAACTTCAAACTCTGCTATCCATCTGGTCTACCTACTCCCTCTCCTGGCTAGGCCGGGTGGCGGCCGCCAAAATGTCATACCTCCCCAAACTACTCTACCTCTTCCGTGTGCTCCCAGTAGCGGTGCCCCCACACTATCTTAATGTTTTTCAGGGACAACTCCTTAGATTCATCTGGCAGGGTCGTAGACCCCGGGGTCTCCAAGACAATTCTGTACCAACCCCGTAAGATGGGTGGATTGGGAGTCCCCACTTTGGCCAAATACTATCAGGCTGCCCAAGTATCACAACTCACTAAATTACATGCGCTTGCTGAAACACCGCTGTGGGTAGCACTGGAGGCCGTGGATAGCAGCCCCCTTCAAATACACAACCTTCTCTGGGTAACCCCTGCGGACAGGCGGTCGTTGACTAACCCCATCACTCTCCATTCCCTTAATGTATGGGAAGAAATCGGGCATCACACAGATCCACAAGCTTATCAACCCTACGGGTTTTAAAACATTCCCCCACCTACGGACGGCCTACCAACTACCGGCAAGCGAAACATTCAAATATGCTAATGTAATGAAAGCCATGTGCTGTTACTACTCAATATCTGTATCACATGTACGGACACCTGTAACGGATGTACAAGTTTCGCTTTTCTACATTTATATGCCAATAAAAACTTATTGAACTAAAAAAAAATAAAAATAATGCAGTGTTCTAAAAAGATATTATTATTATTCATTTAAAAAAAATATATGAACATTCTACAGGCTGACAAGAGCCTGATACCAGTCATCAAGTGCGCGCCACTACAGGTGTACAGACATGATAGAACACTACGGGATCACCTCATACAGCCTGACCCCAGGGAGAAGTATGCCAAAAGCGCATGCAAGATATCACATAGGACAGGCTGCTATAGAATATGTATGCCCTTATTGAGGGAGAACACTTTTTATATCCACAGAATGGGAATAAGTACCGTATCAAGGGTTACCTTAATTGCAAATCTGACTATGTGGTTTATATACTCAAATGTCCCTGCTCATTGGTGTATGGGGGCAAAACTAAAAGTCCATATAAAAGATTGTAGCGATATAAGGACCTCCATATAAAGGTTACCACTGGTGAGGAACCAGATATGAACAAACCAATAGTGGTCTACTTTTAGAACACAAGCACCAGATACATGAGCTAAGAGGGATGGTAATTGACCATATACAGATAAGCCACAGGGCAATAGGGATCCCAGCTATTATGCAAAGAGGCCTTCTGGATTTACACCCTGGACAGTGTGACACCTCGGGGTCTCAACACAAATCTGTCTTACACATGTTTTTTGTCTAACAGATACTACATCTGATTAGTATTCCCAGTAAATCCCTGATGTTTTGAGCACTTCTCCATGGATTCTTCTGAATAGCTTGGGTTTTTATGATGATCTCTCCCTTGTTTCGTCCCCCATATTGCATCTCTATTTACTATTTTTTTGGCTTATCATAGCCGTATGGCAAACATTCATGACAGATTCCATACGGGCACGCAGAACATGAGCTCATACCATATGCACTTACAACCACACAAAAAGAAGCAGTGTGGACCTTTTTTTTTAACGTATCTGCTGTCTATTGCACCATTGTGAGTTGCAATCCCTGCCTGCAGCATATCATCCATGGTAAAAGTACCCCATTTGGTTATCACATGCATGAGAAAACATGTGACTATGCACCAAAGAGCTGTGTGAATGCAGCAATAGGCATGCACTCCTCCCCAAGGGCAGATAGAAATGCAAGGATGAGGAGGAAGGGGGGGGTGCGGGGAGTGAGCTGTAGGGTAGGAGGGTTGGCATGCTGATGGTGAGGAGGAGGAAATTTCATTTGGCTTTACAGAGGGCATTTCTCATGCCTCCTCAATACAAGGGGGAAATCTGAGCATTTCCCATCACCATCCCAGAGGGAGCCCAAAATGCAGCACTCTGAGGATGTGCTGAGACAATCCCTCTGCTGCTTTGTTGATGGTGGCTGCATTAGATGCCCTGGAAGTATAGCTGCAGGGGAAAACCTATAGCCATAGGCTGCCTGCCATTACACAACACAGGATGAAGGACAGGTTGCAGCAACTGTAGGCGGGGAAATCTTATGGACAGAGGGAAGAGCAGGCAACAATAAAAATTGGAGCAGCAAGAAGAGCAGCAAAATTAAGTGTACAATCTTACAGCCATAGGTTGCCTACCTTTCCCTAAATAAGGGTTGCTAATTTGTGGAGATATATTTTATTTTACCTTAGCCTTTATTTTGTTTTTTGGCAGTGTACACTTGTTGCGGACATGGGCAAAGCTGCCCTTTGCTTGCAGCTTATCACATACGTATCCAGTAAAGTTATGTGCACCAAAATACCATATATTTATCAACCCTATAGCCATAGCTGCCATTGAATGTATTTAAAAAAAGGAAAAGGCAGGTCTAAAGTCCAAGGCATATCTTCTGCATGTGGATGTAGTCATTTTTTAACATTTTTTTTCAATGGTCTGTTTTTAACTTTAATGTAAGGCCATCCCTGCCCTGGTGAAGCAAACACAGTTAGGGAAGGCAATGCAACCTGGGCACCTGGAAAAAGTCCTAGGACTATATACCACCTTGACTTATGCCAGCCTTCCCACAACTCGAGGGGGAGGGGCAGGCAGCAGCAAATTGATGGGAACATTTAAAAAAAAATACATCTTAAAATCAACACCATATCTTCATATCCCATCCACCATTAGTTTGCACAAAAGGCCATCCCTGCACTGGGCACCAAGAAAAAGTCCTAATACTGTATAATATTATAAGACTATACTATTATAAGACTAAGACTGTATACTATTACTAAACTGTATATTATTTTGCCAGAGAACCATATGCCATCCACCATTAGTTTGCACAGAAGGCCATCCCTGGCCTGGGCACCAAGAAAAAGTCCTAAGACTGTATACCACCTTGCTGTATGCAATAATACAAAAAAAGGCTGCCCACACTGCCACAACATACAGTGAGGGGCAGGCAGCAGCAAATAATGGGGGAAATTCTACAGGCAGGGGGATGGCCAGGTAGCAGAACAAGTTAAGAATTGAATCCATGGGCTGCCTGTCCTTCCCCAAATCTTGCTTTTTTTGGTTACATGTATGAGAAAGGAAGTGTGGATAGGCTTTGAGTTGCTGGGTAATGTTTCACCCTGCCAGTGGTGAATGGTGCAGGAGGCAGTGAAGTGAAAAAAAAAACTTTGAATCAACATATTTTCATGCCAGTTTTGCCTGTTTATGACTTTTTGTGGCCTGTGCTACACCACAGTGTCAGGCACTCAGCCACTTGACAGTATGCCTGCAAGTTCTGCTAATTACCCCCAAGAGTTATATATTTCCTAAAAGCAAAGACACTGTAGAATAAATAGCGGCAGTTACAAAATTGTAGATCACATGATATAAGTGTAACTCTTTATCAAACCCAAAATTACACTTAATTTTAAGTGCACAAAAACACAATTTAATACCCATTTTTTGGTAAGATATAAAATATGAGGTTTTAGCGAGTAAATAAATACCTAACAGCAAATATACAAATGGCAACAAAATATGGTACCCCAAATTGTCCAAAGGCAAAGCCAGTACAGTTCATCAGTGAAGAGTTAACCATCAATATTGGCCACAGAATTATTGCTTTCACTCTGGCGCACGTGAAGATACCCAACATGGTAGTGCAATTGTCCTTTTCTTACGTAGGTGCACCTTGGAGGTGATAGGTTCTCTTTAAGGTGACATTAGAGTCTGCAATTTACCCTGTCACATGCCTTTGCAAAGGCTTAAAAGAGAACTATGAGGTGAGTGCTTTTCACTCACCTCATAGTACTAGCCGACCTGTGACAATGAGAGTGTCACAGGTCGGCTCAGTAGATCGGGAAGTGAGCGAACACATACAGGCGTTCGCTCACTTCTCGATCCTGTCATGGCTCTCTGCCGTGACAGGGGAGGGGCTGGATTCCCCCCTCCCCGATCCGATCCTCCAGTGCTGACTGGCGGAACGGACGGGGGAGGGGGCGGGTACAGCTGGCTCTGCCCCTGCTGTCACTCACACAGCAGGGCGGATCCAGACATAATTGTCGGGATTTGTTTCAGCTGCGGCGTCTCAGTATACAGCGAGCTGTAGCTCGCGGTATACTGCAGCGTTTCAGTATACCGCGAGCTGTAGCTTGTGGTATACTGAGCTTAGGGTGACGGGAGGACGCTAGTTTGTGTCCTCCCGTTACCCTAAGGTGAACTATGGGGAAAAGCCCTAACCCAATAGTTCTCCTTTAAAATAACCTTGATTCTGCTTCCTTTTGTGAACATACAAATTGCATACTGGTGTCTGCCAACATTAATAATCATTAGCTTTCGGTTATTGCTCATTTCAATAGCCCAGTTTAATTACTGGTATATAGATGTCTGGAAATGGTGCCACTTAAGGATGAGCTTATGGTTCAGGTGGACCATGAGCTTGACTCAAACTCTAGCCATTTGCAGTTCAGAAAAACAACAAACTAATGTGACTGTTCCCCTACATAGCAACTAATTTCCAATCATGCATCTCCTGGCCTTTGAACTGTGGTCAGGTGGCATAAAAGGGCCATGTAGAGGATTTAGAGGAGGTGGTGAAGTGGTAGAATACTTCCTCTTATTCCTCCCTCTTTACAGCTAATCCACTATTTCCCCACAAACTGGTAGCATCAGTAACTTAAGAAAGAGAGCTGCAATGCATAGAAGGTGGGGACAATAAGCAGGGAGAATAAATTGCCATTGATGTTCATGCCGCTGCAGCTTACTCCCAAGTGGGCTCAAGTGAAAAGAGGGGTGGGGATGATATGGTGGCAGACCATGCATGGTTGCCAGAGGTTGTAGATAAGGGAAGTAAGGGAGATACACAACATCAGTTGGCAGGATGTCATCCAGGGGAAGGGGGAGCTTGCAGAAGAGTGGAGGGAGCAGCCATCCTATTCCCCTGGGGAGGGTAAGCCCCACATGTTCAGGCAACTGCTATCCCCAGTGCTGCCCCTCAGAGATGAGCAGTATGGGGTTTTTTTAACACCTCTGTTGCCGACATCACTGTAATGATTTGCAACCTCTGTCTGCAGTGTATGAAGCATGGTTAAATGTAAATGTTTTAAGATGCCTACCTTATAGCACATCAAGCGGGGAAAAGGCAGGGGGGTTAACATGGAGCCATGCATAGTAGGGTTAAGTGTAGGCTTCAACGTTGCCTCTCATAAACCTACCCAGCACCCCCAGCAGCATCATTGAAGAGGCAGGTGTCTCTGCAAATGCTGGAGCATAAGAAGAATCATTCACTTAATCATCCCGATGCCCAGCATCACAATACCAGCTTGACAATATTGATGGCTTTATAGCTGCTCCTGTTTCAGCTGGAGGAGTCTGCCATCTTCCATGTCATTATAGTTCCCTTGTGTTTGTAGCGCCAAAGTCCACATGAACACAGATACATGGTCCAGCAAGCGTGGTCAAGCATGTTACATCTCTCATGGCACGCTGGGTAAATTTGCTGGTGGTTGAGTACAATGCTGGATGGGTACCCCACTAGAGCTTGTGGTGCCACCACGTGTCATGCACTGGGTGACAAAAGCATGCCAGAGACTACATAATGGAAAAATGCTGTCACACTGTTCTGCAGCTGGTATGCTTTGAGTACAGGAACCACACTGGGCCAGAATTTCTGTCAGCTCTCCAGGGCAGACTGAGAGGTGGCTGACTCCTTACCATCTTTTGACAGTAAAGGTCAGGTGTGACAAAAGCACCAACCTGCTGCCTGCCCTTCAGAAAATCAAGTTCATGTCTGGAACACATCCTCAACATGGTGATACAATAATTCTTAGTTAGTTACCCTGATTTTCATGATGTTCTCCTGCAGGCCAGAAGAGTGTGCGGTCACTCCAGGTGGTCATACCCAGTAAGTGTTCACCTGGCCAAAAGCAACACAAGCTGCCTGTGAACTGTCTGATATGTGATATACTCTTGCTATTGGTCTCTACACTTGCCATGCACCAGTGGCTGCACCTGAAGCAGTGGGCCGTTAATGAGCATTTGTGTATGTATGAGATAAGGGTATGCTCTGAGGATTTGGAGTTCTTTTCACCATGTCAGTGGTTACTTATTCAGGACGCATGTACCACTATTTGAAGAGGTGACTAGAATGTTGGACCACAACAAGGCAGGGATCAGTGAAGCAATCCCTTTGGTGGTCCAGTTGGAGCACAGATTGCATGGTGTATTAGACTGGGCACTGGAAGACTTCCTGCTCCTTTTTAGACTTGTGCGCCGTCAAAAAATTTGTTCCGTTTCGTTCCGTTTCGTAATATCCATTATTTCGTATTTCGTAATTCGTATCCGAAACTCAATTCGGATTCGTACGAAATACGTATTATTATAACTGACCCCATTCCTGTGAGGAAGCATCAGGCAGAGAAGGATGGTTGGGAAGTCGGTGGTAAGGAGGAGAACATGCGAAAGCTTCTGGAGGTTTATTTCACCCCTCTCAAACCTCAATATTTGTACATGGGTGTGGTGCGATAGTTGACAACACCATTGTCCCCAGTGGTGAATGGTCTCATTTATGTTTCATTGCCTGAGAACCCCAGGATTTGGGCAATGTCCCAATACAAGGGGAAAATGGTAGATTTAATGATGCCATCACAAAATAGCAAGATCCCTTTTTATGGCCAAAGTGTCTTGGATCCCCAAGACACTAAAAGAAGGAACAGTGGAGATGGTGGCTGCCTAAGCTAGGCTTTAAAGTCGTTTGTTAGGGCAAGCCTGGCTGCTGGTAGCAGTCTCAGAAAGTGCTTGAAACTATATGATCTCAGATTGACTGGATTCCAGGGCAGATGCAGACAAGCTTCAAACAGAGGACCAGCTGGACTTTTGGTTGTCCAGGCTGGACCCCTGGCCAGAGCTTGTTAAATACACAAATGAACAAAATACACACAAGTGTCTAATAAAAATGAACCAAAGAGCACAAAACCCTGCATCTGATGCTAATGAATACAATTTTTTTAATTGAATCTGGGCCCAAAAACAATACTATACCTTACTATAACTATACCTTACTATACCTATCTCCTAGCACTGCTGCAGACCTGCCACCATTACCAGCTCTTGCCAACATAATTAGATTTTTTCACTGCTGCTGGCCTGCTACTATTACCATGTCCTTCCACCTCTGCAGGCCTGACACCATTACCAGCTTCATCAATCACTGCTCGCTTGCCACTATTACCATGTCCTGCTACATATGCTGACCTGCCACCATTATCATTTCCTCCTGTCTCTACTGCCTTGTCCCAATGCTCTGCCACTGCTAAGGTGCCACGCATTTTCTGCAGCTGGCCATCAGCTTCAATATTTGTAATTTTCTCTGGTTAATCCTTTGTTGTGCCTCAGTTTTCAGAGTATTCTGGTGATCAGGCACTGTCAATGTGCCACATATATTGTTTCTATAGCTGGTTCTCAGCTGAACAATTTATAGTGTTTGCAGCAGGGTAAATCATATTCTGTGTTTCTTAGTCTGTGTCCTATTCCATTACTCTGGCAATCAAGAATATGTATGGCTTTTGTCTGTCTAAAATAGTTTACACATTGACTTCTTCAGCTAAAAGTGCCTGGTCTCTGCCCATAAAATGCCCACCTAGTAAAAGGGCTTACATACTGTGCATGTAGTCAATACAATATTTTGCTAAAAAAAACTCTATTTTTTTATTTTATTAAAAGCTGCCTAGTGTCTCTCCTGTTCAAATTGCAGCCTACTCAAGTGCTTAAATATTGTCTATATCACAAAATATTGTGATATATATATTGTGATATATATATTGTATAAGTCACAAAAAAATCATATATATATATATATATATATATACATACACACACACACACACACACACACTTAAGACTTTTGGGACCAAAAACTGAATGCAGTGTGTCATTGTACAATGTGGCCGACTCTTGAAATACTGTCTCTGCAGTGTGTGTTCCTTTATTTAATAGTGAAAACCTTACACTTTATTTTGTTTTTTTATTCTTATATATTGCATGAGGTATTTGTTTTAGCAAATGAGGCTTTCAAGAAATCATTAAAAAAAAGTGTCTGTACCATATTTCAGCAATTCTAATGTGAAATATATAAAACTGTTGTTTTTTGTCTTCTAAAGCTACATGAGAGATGTAGTTTAGCCAATAAGGCCTACAAAGATTCTTCAAATACTGCATATGCGTATGTTTAACATATTCCTTCTATTTTAAAATGTGTAACATATTCCTTATTTTTTATTCTGAAAAAAATCAACTTTAAATTGTTGTTTGTCCTCTAAAGCTAGATGAGGGATGTGCTTTAGTAAATGAGGTATGCAAGATATTTTTTGAAATATTGAGTATGTATCGTGTACCAAATTTCTTCTTTTTTAAATCTGAAAAATACAAAACTTCAAAATTTTTTGGGACCCCAAAGCTAAATGAGGGATATACTTTAGCAAACAAAGCCTACAAAAGATTGTTGAAATTATGCATCAGCAGTATGTACCATATCCTCACTGTTTAAATCTGTAAACTTTAAAATGTTGTCTTGTTCTTCAAAGTTAAATGAGTAATGTGGTTTAGCAAATGAGGCCTACAAGATATTGCTGAAATACTGCCTATGCATTGTGTACCATTGTAACA
The DNA here is from genome assembly GCF_000935625.1 of Nanorana parkeri. Lineage (NCBI taxonomy): Eukaryota > Metazoa > Chordata > Amphibia > Anura > Dicroglossidae > Nanorana > Nanorana parkeri. The sequence goes on from NW_017307128.1 coordinate 92,701, forward strand.
GATCCCCGCCATCTGCGCATGTGCAACCTGCACTGCTCGGGAATGCGCCATCCCGCGCATGCGCAGAAGCAGTAAGTTTCGAGCACAAAAATGCGCCATAGCCGCGCACAGAAAATGACATCACTGGCCCTATATAAACCCAGCAGCAGTACCACCATGTTGCTGGTTTATCGTCAGCTAATCCTTGTTCCAGTGTTTTGTGATATCTTGCTTGATCCTTGTGACCCGGACTTCCTCGACGAACCTTGAATTCTGCCTGCCTTGACCACGGAACTGTTATTTGACCATTCTTCTGCCTGACCCCTTTTGTACTGGAATTGCCCGCTTGGAACCTGACCTCGGCTCGTCTCATTGGATTACGGCTTGCACGGTGCTCAACACCACTGGCACTCCTGCCACTTGTTGTCCCACTGGGCTCTGTTCCCATCCTCAGAGTCTCCCAGGACGCAAGGTGCAAGGGAAGCCTCCTCTCACATCCGGTCTCCCAGAAGGTACGTAACAGAATAAACCAGCCATGTCGGAGACCGAGAGGAGTGATTCCGCCTTCGAGTCCCTGTGCCAAGAATTGGCCTCTGTCACTCAGGCCCTAAAAGAGGTACAGGATCGATACTTCAAACTCGAGGGTCGGATGACCGCAATGGCCAACGCCTCCGTCCTGGACCCGCTAGTGGTCCCTGCACAGCCAGTGCGGGATGGAGCAACTTCTCTGCCAACCCCTGAGCCTCGGGTTCCGACACCAGAGCGCTTCACAGGAGACCGCCACAGATTCAGAGCATTCCGGAACGCCTGCCAACTCTTCTTTGTTTTGCAACCAAGGACTTTCAACTCTGAAACCACCAAGGTGGGATTTGTCATCTCCTTGCTGTCCGGAGAACCACAATCCTGGGGCCTCCCTTTCCTCTTTCTTTGAGGCAATGGCGAAGTTATATGATGACCCACAACGTACTTCCACTGCAGAGAATATTTTGTCCTCCCTCCAGCAAGGCAAAAGGCCTGTGGAGGACTATGTGGCAGAGTTCCGCAAATGGGCTGCTGACACCACCTAGAATGACTCCGCTTTGTGTCACCAGTTCTGCTTGGGGTTGTCCGAGACCCTTAAGGACAAACTCACAAGGGCCGGGCTCCCCTCAACCTTGGAACCAACTGTACAACTGGCCATCCAGCTGGACTGAAGGATCCGGGAAAGACGCAAAGAGAGAGCCGGGGTGTCGCGTCCTACATGGTTGCTTCCCCTTGTACCCATGGCACCACAGGGCCGTATGTCAGAGCATCATACTTCACCCCCCATCCAGGAGGCTGAACCGATGCAGCTTGGGTTGGTTCGGGCGCCCCTCACCCCTGAGGAGCGCCAAAGGCGTCGACTGAACGACTTATGCCTCTACTGTGGTGGGTCCGGCCACTTCTTACAAGGATGTCCCATCAGGCCCAGCAAGTTGAAATCCTCCAGTAGTGTACCCACGTATGATAACTCGATATCTCAACTCACTCTTTGACTTTCTCTTCAGATACCGGGAGGAACAATCCAGGTCCCAGCCATAATTGACTCTGGTGCCTGTAGCTGTTTTGTCGATCTGCAATTCGTCCGGAATCACGGAATACCCCTACGCATCAAGACACATCCACTCATTATCCATCTGGCCGATGGCTTTACACCAACCTCTGGCCCCATCATACATGAGACCACCCTTCTTCGGGCCACCACAGACTCAGGTCATCTGGAGTACCTGCGACTGGACGTCATTTCATCCCCCATATTCCCAGTCATCTTGGGACTACCTTGCTTGCAAAGACATGAACCTTCAATTAACTGGTCGGCTGGGACGCTGTCCTTTTGCTCCACCTACTGTCTCCAGCATTGCTTCCCTCTGAGGGCTTGTTTGACACTGCAACCCCAGGTCACCGAGATTAACCCACTTATCCCTGAGGCCTATAGTGACTTCCTAGATGTCTTTGACAAAAAAGGAGCAGGATGTTTTACCTCCACAGCGGCCCTACGATTGTCCAATTGGGCTACTTCCGGGTTCTGCTATTCCGTTTGGCCGTATCTATCCTCTCTCTGAGCCAGAATTGGAGATCCTCCGTCAATACATAGAGGATAACCAACAAAAGGGATTTATCCGACCCTCCACCTCTCCTGCTGGAGAAGGAATCTTTTTTGTTGAGAACAAGGACCGATCTCTCAGACAATGTATTGATTACAGAGATCTGAACAAATTACGATAACAACTCGTTACTCCCTGCCTCTAGTTCCCAAACTCTTTCAAAGATTCCGATCTGCCAAAGTCTACTCCAAACTTGATCTTCGAGGAGCCTACAACCTAGTACGGATCCGCAGAGGCGATGAATGGAAGACCGCTTTTCGTACCAGGTTCGGTCACTTTGAGTACTTAGTGATGCCCTTTGGCTTGTGCAATGCCCCCGCAACGTTCCAACACTTTGTGAACGATATCTTTAGAGACTTTTTAGACCAATTCATGATTGTCTATCTGGATGATATTCTCGTTTTTTCTCCTACCCTGGAAGCCCATCGCATCCATATGCACAAAGTACTGTCTCGTCTTCGTACACACAAACTGTATGCAAAAGCTGAGAAATGCGTCTTTGAGACGGACAACATTAAGTTCCTGGGACTTATTATTTCCACCTCGGGCATTGCCATGGACCCACGAAAGGTGACGGCCGTTTTGGATTGGCCTGTGCCCTCTGACAGAAAGGGCGTTCAACGTTTCGTAGGGTTTGCCAACTTCTACAGACGCTTTATCAAGGGGTTCTCTTCCATCATCTCACCCATCACTCAACTTACCAAACAAGCTTCCAGTTTCCGGTGGTCCCCCGCTGCACAAGAAGCTTTTGACCCGTTGAAGGCAGTCTTTACAGCCGCCCCGGTTCTTCATCACCCTGATGCAGTCCTGCCATATGTGTTGGAGGTGGACGTCTCTGAAAATGCAGTTGGGGCCATCCTCTCTCAACGCCACGGAAGCACGGCATTGCTCCATCCTGTCGTTTTTTTCTCAAGGAAAATGACCCCAGCCGAACGAAATTACTACGTGGGTGACAGGGAACTACTTGCTATCAAACTGGCACTGGAGGAATGGCGCTACCTGTTCGAGGGTGCAACGCATCCCATCCTTGTCAACACAGATCATAGAAATCTGGAATACTTACGCACAGCAAAGTGCCTGAGACCCCGGCAAGCCAAATGGGCCCTCTTCTTCACTCGGTTCAACATGCACATCACATACAGACCGGGATCCAAGAATGGCAAACCGGATGCCCTGTCTCAAATGTTCCCTACAGTTGACCACCCACCAACGGTGGATACGGTCCTTGCGGCCCACAACTTCCTTATGCTCACGGGGGCGCTGTTATCTGGGATTAGAGCGGCTTCTACCTCGGATCAGTTACCCTCAGGGAAACCACTCAAGGAGGAAGATGGTCTCTTTTACCATGGGTAACCGCTGTGGACCGCTGTGTTCAGGATCTGCCATGACAGTCTCCTGTCGGGCCATTTCGGAGTAACCAAGACTGTGGATCTACTAAGACGCTCCTTCTGGTGGCCTACCCTGAAGGCGGACTGTCAGATATATATCTACAGACCTGGGGGGCTCCTGCACCCTTTACCTGTTCCCTCTCACCCCTGGGAGATGATCACCATGGACTTGATTGTCGAACTGCCACCCTCTGACGGGTTCTCCTGCATCTTTGTGGACGTGGATCGCCTTACAAAGATGGCCCACTTTGTTCCACTGGTCGGCACACCTTCTGCCCCGGAAACTGCCCGGACCTTTATCAAGGAGATCGTCCGCCTACATGGAGTCCCCAACAGTATTGTGTCAGACCATGGGGTCCAAATCACCTCCAAATTCTGGAGGGAGTTATGCCAGGCATTGGGAATCGAGACCCGCTACTCAATCGGCATATCACCCCCAAACCAATGGGCAGACTGAGCGTACCAATCAGACGCTTGAACAATATCTACGTTGTTTCTCCTCTTTTGTACAAGACGATTGGGCATCTCTCCTTCCCTGCGCTGAGTTTGCCTACAATAATGCCATCCATGCATCCACAGGTCAGTCGCCCTTCTCTGCCTCCCTGGGATATCATCCTTCATTTGACCCTGTCTTGCCCATGGGCTCTTCCGTCCCGGAGGTGTGGAATAGGGTGGAAACTCTTCATAAGAATCTAGAGCTACTGAAGGAGACTATGGCAAAGGCTCAGCGGGATTACAAGGATTCCTTCGATCGGAAGAGAAGGGGAGACCTGGATCTGCACCCTGGCGATGAGGTATGGTTGTCCACCCTCAATCTAAAGCTGGCCTGCCCATCCAAGAAGCTGGCACCTAAATTCGTCGGCCCCTTCCCTGTCCTAAGACGCCTCAGTCCTGCAGCCTACGAACTTCAGCTCCCTGCTTCCTATCGGATCCACCCGGTGTTCCATGCCTCGCTCCTGAAGCCGGTGGTCCCGAATACCTTTGGGGATCGGGGGTCCGATCCTCCGGCTCCTTCGATAGTGGATGGGGTTGAGGAATATGAGGTGGAGGCAATTCTGGACTGTCGTAAGAGGGGTCGCGGCCGCCAGGTCCTTGTTAAATGGAAAGGTTATGGCCCGGAGGAGAATTCCTGGGAGCCTGAATCACATCTCCATGCTCCGAACTTCCTCCGCCGCTTTTTCCAGAGGACTTCCTCCCGTTCGGCCCTGGTGTGCATCCGGAGACTGCCCCTTCGGGGGGGCTCTGTAACGGATCCCTGCCATCTGCGCATGTGCAACCTGCACGTTCCCGCACTGCTCAGGAATGCGCCATCCCACGCATGCGCAGAAGCAGTATGTTACGAGCACGAAAATGCGCCATCGCCGCGCACAGGAAATTACATCACTGGCCCTATATAAACCCAGCAGCAGTACCACCATGTTGCTGGTTAATCGTCCGCTAATCCTTGTTCCAGTGTTTTGTGATATCTTGCTTGATCCTTGTGACTCGGACTTCCTCGACGAACCTTGAATTCTGCCTGCCTTGACCACGGAACTGTTATATGACCATTCTTCTGCCTGACCCCTTTTGTACTGGAATTGCCCGCTTGCAACCTGACCTCGGCTCGTCTCATAGGATTACGGCTTGCATGGCGCTCAACACCACTGGCACTCCTGCCACTTGTTGTCCTGCTGGGCTCTATTCCCATCCTCAGAGTCTCCCAGGACGCAAGGTGCAAGGGAAGCCTCCTCTCACATCCGGTCTCCCAGAAGGTACGTAACAACCATATTCCTTCTATTTTAATGTGAAAATTAAACACTTTAAATTGTTTTTGAGTCCTTCAAAGCGAAATGAGGGATGTGGTTTAGCAAATACGGCCTATAAGAGATTGTTGCAATAATGCAGTGTGTACCGTATTTCTATTTTATTGTCAAAATATACACTTATACACTCAATTACAATGAGGGATGTGGTTTAGCCAATAGGGCATACAAATAATGCTTATGCAGCGTGCACAATATTTTTTTTTTTTAATGTAAATATTACATTTCATTGTGGATATTTGGAATGAACAGCAGCATACGTTGTGTTATTTTTAAAATGCTGTCTACTCCAACTTCTGCAATGCTGTCTATGTAGACTGTACAACATTTATTGCTTTTTTCTGTGACATATATACACTTAAATATGTATTTTTTGTATGTAACACTGCATGCTGTAGGACCTTTTCAAAATTCAGATTACTGCTTCAATGCTGACTATGGAGTGTGTACAATGTTTCCAGCTGTTATCTCTAAAATAATACACTCTAATTTTTATTTCATGCTAAAACTTAACCCATCTCTGCCTGCAAAATTGTGACCTAGTAAAAGTGCTGACATTGTGTCAGAAAGCCAGAGCCAGAGTTCGAGTGTCGCCGTCTGTTGTGGACCATAGAGCCATAATAGGAGCAGCGTCTTTGCATGGACGTGCGCACATGAACAATTGGCGCCAACTGGGCTATAAAGGCTGTGTTCAGCTATCCTCCTATGCTGTCAGATCGTCCGCTTCCTGTGTTCTGTGTGCCTGTATTTTCTGTATCCTGATTACCCGTTACTGACCCGGCTTGGACTACTCTCTGTTTTGTCAGCGGCGTATTTACACTTTGTAACGCACTTCATCTCATCTCGCAGACGCAACAGGCTAACCAGCCTCGGGCAACCTTGCCCCTCTGTGCCCCGGCACCCCCGTAACCAATCCAGGTGCTCCAGGACCGGAGCTGTGAGAGAGGCTGCCCTCGTCAACTCAGACTCCCCTAAGGTACGTGACACATTGTGTGCACAGAGTCTGTACTATAAATTGGGACCTTGCCTCCAAAATAATACACTCTGGGGGTAATTTATCAAATGTATCAAAACTGGAGCAGACAGAATCATGAGCAGTTGCCCAGGACAACCAATCAGATTCTCTCTTCAGTTTGTTCAGTTAAGATTTAAAAATAAAAGAAAGGAGCTGATTGCTTACTATGGGCAGCTGCTCCAGATTCCGTCTGCTCCTGTTTTGATATATTCCCCTCTCTACGTTTTATTTCATGATAAAAATGTATTTGTCTCTTTCTCCTCAAATGAAGCCCAGTCAAGATTACATACTCTGTGCTATATGTCTGGCTATTGTCTTTGAAATACAGATATATGGAAATATGAACGTGTAAACATTCCAGCGGCTGTCACAGCAAAAACTAACTTAAAATTACTTTTTTAATGTTAAAACAAATCAGGTTGCATTGCTGCACTGCATTTAGGCAAAGCAATAATGTAACAATGAAATAATTTATTATGCATACAAAATATGTGATGTCAGACTATGGTGTCTCTGATGTTGTCTGTGAGAATTGTAGTGCTCGATAACACTGCATACAGCTTAAAGACCTCTCCCAAAAATGTAATTTAAAGAAATAGTGTTTTCCCATTTCACCTTCAAAATCGCATAAAAAGGAGAAACCTGCTGTAGGGACTTACCTTAAATGATAGAAGAAGAAAGAGAAGGCTAGTTGCACTCCTTACCGGTAAGACCCCGTGGTCGGGGAGGGGTGCTTAAAATGACTGCGAACGCGCCGCCAAATACAGATACTTGCAGAAACATCACCAGCACACCATAATCCCTTGCTATGCCTGATGAAGGGACCCTGTGTGGCCCCAAAAGCGCTTGTGTAACTGACATGAGCTTGCAATAAATCTACGATTTTGGATCCCATAAGGATTATGGTGTACTGGTGACGTTTCTGCAATTACCTTAAATGATGTCTCTTAATCCGATCATCTTCTTCTTTACTGTCCTTTTCAGCCTTCTCTCCAGCGCTGCGGCGAGTCTCCGATCCAGCGCTGACTCCTCTGTCTCCTTTTTTTTCATGTCCCACGGGGTCTGTGCGGGTGCACGCTGCTCCATATACTTACCTTGTGTCTCTCCTCGTCTCCCGGCCGAACAACTGAACTGTGCATGCGCCCGCCCCAAGATCCTTTGCAGCCGCCCGAGACATTTTCAGATGTTCGGACGGGAGCACGCGGCGCAGACACAGGTAAGTATTAACCCTTTGGAAAAGTTTTTTTTATCGTTTTGCATATATCTACTACTTGCTAGCAGTAGATATATGCAAACACATGCGAGGGTTTAATAACCCTTTAAAGGCATTTAAAAAAATGTATTTTGCATTGGTCCCCAATAGCAGTGCCCAGCTACCCATGGCCTTTGTTTTTATTAATCCCTTGCTTATTAGCCTTGAAAATGTCCAGAAACGATTTGTAAGAATTGCTCCCCCTTTGACTTCAGTGGGGTTCAGATTAAAGGAACAATTTGGTAATTGTTTGATGAGTTTGAGGAACGTCACATGAATCAGACACAGACACATTTTCTCATCACTAGAGATAATCGGGGTCTTCAAAATATAATTTATGAGGCAAAAGAGAAACCATAACATAAAGGGCTACAAGTACTCTTAAGAGAAAAATCACACATGGACTCATATACACGCACACATCTGCTCAAACATAAATGCATACACGCAATAGGTTGGACTTGATGGACTTATGTCTTTATTCAACCTCAAATACTATGTAACTAAATCAGCAGCAGCAGAATCCCCTCTCTCACATGTTCATTTGTTGCCAGAGTTTGATTTGTATCTAAAGAATCAAAATCAGGTGTCTTATGTACTGTCCAGGCATATGAAAAGTTTGAAAAGGGAAGGAGCGTGGATCTTTTGAGCTCCATCATATCCATGGTCATCAAAAAGGCCTGCTGGAATACTTTAAACTGGAAATGCACTGTGCACCCAAGCAACTCAGATTTGACTTTTTTAAACCTGTGAGCATGAAGTATTTGCACAGACAACAAACATTACTGTTGGTCTCTATGTATTTATATTAATTGTATAAATTCCTAGCTGTTCTGCCATCAGTTTAAGTTACTTGATTTACCTTATTGTTGCTACTTTATAAGTTTCCTTTTGTAGCAAAAACCGGAGCAAAAAGTAGTTTCACATTATTTTAGTTAAAGGAGAACTATGGGGTTAGGGCTTTTCCCCATAGTTCTCCTAAGGGTAACGGGAGGACACAAACTAGCGTCCTCCCGTCACCCAAAGCTCCCTATAATTCTCTTTGGATCCACCCAGCTGTGTGAGCGACAGCTAGCTCTGCCTATCTAGAGGCAGAGCCAGCTGTACCCGCCCCCTCCCCCGTCCGTTCCGCCAGTCAGCGCTGGGGGAGGGGGGGATGCCTGCAGGGAGCCATGAGTGAAAGTCTCGGCTCTCTGCACAGATAGATCGAGAAAGAAGTGAGCGTGCGCCGGTATGTGTTCGCTCACTTCCCGATCTACTGAGCCGACCTGCGACAGTTTCATTGTCACAGGTCGGCTCAGATTATGAGGCTGAGTGAAAATCACTTGCCTCATAATTCTCCTTTAATCTTTCAGTGATCTTTAGAGATCTTATATAGATACATATTATTTCAAGTTTTTAGTCTTTTATTTTTTTCTTATAGAAATAAATAATTAAATACTTTGCTTTGATAAATATTTTTAACATCAATAACCTTTTTTGAAATTAACATTTCAGAAACGAAAAATACATTGTGACTTATGACAAGTATAATAGTGTAACTATAGACCAAAAGAGGTTTATAAACCTTTAGATGGATAGTCTCCAATACATGAGTTCAGACCATTTGTTCCAAGAATTAACAGATGGTCCCCAAATTATTAGGGATTTCAATTCAGCAGAACATTTTCCAGGAATAAAAACAAACTGTATACAGCTTGCCTCTCCCATTTGTTAGTACACAGCAGCCAGGGCCATTCATAAACATCCACAATATTGTAACAATTTTGTTGCAAGCTCCTCTTCTGCCACACATAGAATGAACTGTATTTAACATGATATATATTAAATCATATTAAATTTACTAACAAGCCACTAACAAGCCACAATATTCTAGAACGATTATTCAGGCAAAATAATTAAGATTGCTCTTATTGAACTTGTGTGTGCTGTATTACTTTTGAACAGTGGTTCTCAACCTGTGTAACCTCAGGACTCACATTTGTGCTTGGTCATTGCCGCAACCCAAGTCGCACTGCAACGGAACGCACAGCATTAGGATACCGCATATTCCGATGCAGGCGCACGAACTGTGGGTGGGAGGTGCCCACATCACAAAGTACGGTAGGTGCAATTGCGTAGTACAGTGCATTAAATTGCACAGTACTATTCGATTAATGCACTGTGCTATTTTGAAAGGGCCCTCAAAAACACTGGCATACATACACAACCACAGACGCAATCTCACACACATACACACTCCATAAAATTTGTAATTTTTCTTATTTTTTTTAAAGATCTAGCCAGTCTCCCTACCTTATGAGAACTGGAGTGAATCATCAGCCTGGTGTCCAGTGCTGTACTGTGACGGAGTTCCATCCATATGTGCATTGCTTGTACAGCTCCCTTGTGCGCCCTGTAGAGGTAGCGGAGCCAGAATATGATATCACTTTGGTCCAGGCACTTCTGCAAGGCATGTGAGGGAGCTGTAAACAATGCACGTATGGATGGAGCTCCCACGTGGCTATAGCCCCAAGCCCATCCCACCTCAAGCTGACATTCAACGCCAGGCAGCATATTTTGAATGGCTGCTTGGCACGAGAACGGAAAGTGCTGTGCTAGGGGGAGGCAGAGGAGCCTCTCACCTAGAAAAGTGGAAGGCATGTGGCGACCAACTGAACACGGGGTCGCGACCCACCAGTTGAGAACCAAGTCTTTAGAACCTTGACCACTTGCCGTCCGCCTGTCGTCAAAAAATGGACAGGGTGGAAAAAAACTGTTAAATGTAAACAGCCATTACTGGCTGTTACACATACAAGCGATCGGCAGCTCTATAGCCATCTGATCGCTTGTACGTGCTGCCCTGCGCACCCCTCCTACATTGCTGCCGCCCCCCTCTTGCTCTTTCACCTTCTATCCCGGGACCAGCCTGGGTGGGTGTCAGGAGGAGAATGGAAGGGAGATCAGCATCTTCCTCCTTGCTGACCTCCCTCCGAGGTCCGAATGCGGAAGTGATGTGTATTACATCACTCCCGCATTCAGCTGTCATTTATCTGGCTGCTATAGCCAGAGAAGAAGCTGGTGAAGCAGATCTCTGCTTCATCAGCTTCTTTGGGGGTCCCCAGGTGACATTAGGGGTCTTAGAGACCCCTAATGTCTCCATAAGGAGGACCTGTTAGTGTGCCGGTGCTATCACATAGGGGGGTTGTTAGCCCCCTATGTAATAGCAATAACATTAACTGAAAAACAAACAAACAAAGAAATGTAAAAAAGAAACAAAAATGTTTTAAGTCCCACACCCCCATGTATACACATTTATAAACGTAAATACGCGTCAAGTGTGCCAACTTACGAAAACGACAATTTGCTACACATGTTACATATCGCCGCAAACGTCAGAGTGAGAGCAATAATTTTAGGGCCATCAATCACTTTTAACACTAAACTAATGAGCGGAAAAAGCTTTTAAAGTGTCGCCTATGGCCAATTTTAGGTATTGTAATTTTTTGAGGTTTCGCGGACGCGCACAATTGTAAGCCTTGACATGTTTGGTGTCTATTTACTTGACGTGACCCTGTGTTTTATATTTTACCAAAAAATTGGGTAGTAATAAATGTTTCATAATATAGGGAAAACTGTTTATTTTTTTTCAAAATTGCATGACGGAATAAATGTCTTTTAAAGTACTGCAGGTCTGAATACTGAAAAATGGCCTGGACAGGAAGGGGTTAACACTCTGGTTAGCAGGTGGTTAAGCATGGTACTTAATACATTAGAATTACCCATTTAACATACCTGTTTAACCAGCATTCTAATAAATTCATTCTAATCTCACCTTTAACCACTTCAAGACCAGGTGTTTAGACCCCCTTCCTGGCCAGGCCATTTTTCAGTATTCAGCGCTGCGGTACTTTGACTGACGTTTATTCCGATGGCCGGCCGTTTGTTTACTACGGCCGGCCCGGAGGCAGTTAAAAATCATCACACACATCCCTAACATCGTGGCTTCTTGTGGACTTTTAAGAAAATCTCCATAGCGATTGAAAAGTGTTCGACTAATAGCACCAAAGCTATTGTGCTCACCAATAGTAATCAGTCATCATTTTTTTCAGTGATCTGACCACATGAACTCAAAATATGATTACCTGCTACTGGTTACTACGGTAAGGTAAATCATAGTTCTTTGTGTTACATTTTTGAATAATTATCCTAATTTACTTTTGCATATTATAGTCAATCCTGTTGGTTCTTACAGCCATTGATACTGGCTCCATTATGCATGGCCCTCAACCTCTGTTTTATCTGCAATTAAGTTATCAAATAATTAATCCCAATCTACAACAAACACTGCTGGGATGAAATCAGAAAACTAGGTGCTGTGAAGCAAGCATCTGCAAGTAAATCACTAAAAAAAATGGAGACAAGGAAAAATAAGTCAATCATTTTGTTCTTGCAATGCATTGTCAGTGTTGTCTAAAATTCTATACTATGGTATGTCTGCCTCTTACTTGTATACAGAGCCAGTCTTTAGCATGTGTAAGATGCGTGACTGTACTTTGTTGTAGCCTCTGACCAGCAAGGGAGCCCTTTTTTTCCTCGGCAGTACCTTCGGAACATGTAAATCATCCTGTTTTTGATAATATGCTAAAATATTTCATGGTGAACCTAAAAAAAAAAAATCTCTGTGACAATATACAAACTATTTTATAACAACTCAGCACAAGATCCATGCTGACCAATCAAAAACTGAAATCATGCAGAAAATTCATATCCTGCCACAAAGCTGCGCCTATAGGGAGTTTGTTTAGAACTTCACAGCTGGGGCAGTTTGAACACTAAATTATATTATTAGAGGCAGAAAGGGAGCAACAATAAGTAGGGAACTTTGGATTCCCATTGTGTCAATTTGTTACCACCCTAACAGCATAAAAACCCTTTAGTGATATGAGAACTATTCTGGTGCAATGAGACACTGTTTGGTCATGTAAGGTCCTTCATGGCAGCCTGGCAAAAAAATACCTTTTGTTAATATGTCTTCAGTCTGACCAAATGGTACAACTTCTGTCAATACAGATCCCTTCTAGGCTCTGGGAACAGGACACTTATCTGGCAATGTGTACCTATGTGGATTTGGTAGCATGATAACCTTCTTTTTTATTCTGATGGCCAGCTTTGGGCAGTTATGACTTAGTAACACCACTTTGACTATTGACAACGCACTGTGCTTTGAAGAGCAGTGTATGGCTCCAGTGACTAATTCTTTGGTAATATGAACCTGATTCTGCCTTGGTCCCTGTCCATCTTCTTTCACTTTCTATTTTCTTTCGTGCCACACTTTTATCTGTATAGATAATTTCCCAAGGAGGTGCACCACAAGGTAAGTGAAAGAGGGAGAAACAGTGGCTTGTTATCCAGGTCTCATGTGTTCACTCTTCTTTTTGTTTTTAACCTAATGCAGAGCACCATAGTAAAATTATGTGCTGCGCACCAAGGCCATCTCTCAGTGTATGACTGATAAAGGCTGCAGTTTTTAAATTGTGCATAATGTACACTTTGAAAATCCACAGGATTCAGTCTTAATAATAACAACAACAGCATACTCTAAATTGTGTATTTTTTCTTTTTATCATATGCTTCTGATGGGAGCAAACTTAAGTATAGGAATCGGCTTAGGCCTCTTTTACCAATCCACTTAAAATAGCAGGTTTTGGCATAGATGAATAAAATTGAGCTGCATGGTTCCAGATTTGACCAAGATAAATATATTACTAAAACGTCACCTAACCTAGTCCACTGTTTTTGAACTTTTTGAATGTTAATAGTAGGTAAGTCATTAAAAAAATAGAGCACGCTAGGCACAGCAGATGCACAATGTAGTACCCTACATCAAATGGTGACAAGCAGGCAGATTGATACCAGTCTTTATGCCTGTCAAAGACCACAGTGTTTCTTCCAAATTAATATTAGTGTTTCTGCAAAATGAACAGAAAGATTGTAAGAATCTTTCAGAATCCCAGGCTGTGATACTCTGTAGTGAATCTCTGATAGATTCACTTCTTTCCATAAATGGAAGCTACATTGCTCCCCCCAACTTTAACTCTAGAAAAATGTACAATCATTAGCATTGTGCAATATCCAATTATATGTTTTTAACTGTGCTGCTATCACATAGGAAGATCACAAGTCCCCTATGTGATAGCACTTTAGTGGTAACATAATCTCTTTAAGGAGACATTAGAGGTCTGTAGAAGCTGATAAAGCATAGATGTATGGCATATATTGATGGCAGTGAAGAATTTAAAGCTGGATTTTAGGCAGATATAAAAGACACACATTGATACAGTTCTGTATTTGTTAATACATAATTAAATGGATTTTTAAATGAAAGCAGTGTGGGTACCTGAATTTGACGAGGTATCACCTTCTTGCAGTACCTGTAAATCAGAGGTGAAGTATAGGAGGTGGAAGTAATACAAGGAGCCCATCAGTTCATGTGCTCACAAGAATTATGCTATTAGAAATAGAAAACAGAGTGACCCAAGACTGTGTCCAGTCACAGACTGGGGAGGGTTCAGGACAACCTGGGTTTAGAGGAAGCTGTTTGAATGACCCTGGCAATTAAACTGAGAACATCTCATGACAGAAAAAAAGTACTCCAGTAGTTCTAGATTGAAAGTGAATATTGCCAGAAAAAGCTGGTTTTGTTATTTTCTCTCTTAATGAGCTATTTTTATTTTGAAATTTTGGCTAAAGTTCTGCTTCAATTACTGTTTAATGGAGTTGTACATAATTGACTAAAATATGTTTTTATATCTGCCCAGTATTCAGCTTTAAGTATTAATCAAGTGTACTCCACCTGAACTGTTTTATTAACCTAAAACTGTAACTCTAAACCACTAACCTTTCTTTTTTTGTGATTAACTAACTTCTTATTATCCTACCAACTAATAACTGACTAGCAAGCGATACACCTTTAAAAACATGTTTGAAGTATAATATGTCTTGTGCAATATAATGTTATTCCTAATATATATATATATATATATATATCTTTGTAAATGTTTAAAATGTTGTACATTCTGTACATTCCTTATATCAAAAGCAATAATTATATCTATCAGTATTATATTACTGCTATTTACTTATTAATAAATATAAAATGCTGCAATAACTATGTGGTCCCAGATAGCAGGCAAGCATGAAAATGACTTGCTAAACTATTTTTTGCAGACTTGCCAAGCTTATTTTGCTGCACAATTACAGCAAGTCTGCATTGCAAGTCTTCAGATCAACGTGCTTTGCAAAAGTGCTGTACACTTGCAGAGCTCTTGCTAAGATCTGCAGGACTCTTGCTGTAGACTTGCCAAGCAACTTTGCTACAAATTAAAAAAGTGTCAACTAGAACTTGTGCTGCAAGTCTTCTGCAAGTCTACAACTTGCCAGGAATATGTGCAGCAAGTTAACAAGAATTATAATTTAACCCTGCCACAAGTTTGTGGCAAGTTATGCTTGCTATCTGGGGTGTACTTAATATACTCGTATGTAAAAAAAAAAAAAAACAACCAACAGATATCTGATAGATAGATAGATAGATAAATAGATAGATAGATAAATATTACGTAAATCCATATTGAAATAATAATACTGTGTTCCTCAGCTTGTGTGCTATCATCTGTAACCATTACATTAAATGTGTTACAGTATTACTTATGTCCAGCAGAGGGCACCCTTTCATGTACTTCACAAACAAGCCAAATGGAAAGCTCACTGTAGCAATAGGTTATATACGGCAAGCTTCCTAGAGATGAACTAAACTCCAGTCACTTCCAAAAGTTAAATCAAACATAACTGAAAAATTGTGAAAGTAAAATTAAGCAGAAAAAAATGTGTTTGTTTTGCACATAATGCATATTTGCCCAATAGAGGACTAAAATGTTGTTCAATTTTTGTCCAAATCGTCACTTTGTAATGCATATACACTGAGTGGCCAGATTATTATGACCACCTGACGTTTGTAGGCAAATTATCTATAATTTCGCGCTGAAGTTGCTAGAGGGCCAGACCATTATAAATAGGGAAGCAGGTTGTTTACCACGACAGTAGAAGTGATTTTTTCTGAAGATATGGGTAAACAACGCGATTTAACAGCTTTTGAACGTGGGATGATTGTTGGCGCTCAAGCCATGGAGCGAGTATCAGCAAAACAGCAGAATTCGTTAAATGTTCAAGAGCAGCTGTTGTTAAAGTGTTTAAAGACTGGACTGTGAGCCAAAAATCTGGGTCTGAACATGCGAATTGTGGCCGTCAGAGCGCAACAAACGCGCGTTTCCGAGGGCTACTTGGCTGTATCCCAATGGAAACACGCAACAAAAACGGCCCAAAGTAGTACATGTACCTTTTCAGGCGTGGGCCGTTTTGTAGCGCGTTAGGGACGGGCTGAAATACGCCAAGGTGTGAACCAGACCCATTGAAAACAATGGGATTTTCATGTTTGAGCGTTTTGTAGAGCGTTCGTCGAGCGTTGAACGCGCTACAAACGTTCCGGTGTGAACGAGGGCTTAGTCTGCTTATCTTCAGCAAACTGTTTGCAGGCTATCTTGTGCATCATCTTTAGAAGAGGCTTCCTTCTGGAACGACAGCTATGTAGACCAAATTGATGCAGTGTGCGGTGTATGGTCTGAGCACTGACAGGCTGACCCCCCACCCCTTCAACCTCTGCAGCAATGCTGGCAGCATTCATATGTCCATTTCCCAAAGACAACCTCTGAATATGGCGCTGATCACGTGCACTCAACTTCTATGGTGGACCATGGCGAGGCCGGTTCTGAGTGGAACCTGTCCTGTTAAACCGCTGTATGGTCTTGGTCACCGTGCAAAGGGCTATCCGGCTGTATCCTAATGGATACGCGGAAATACGCCCCAAAGAAGCTCATGTACTTCTTTGGGCATAGGGCGTTTTTCAGCACGTTCCGACACGCTGAAATACGCCTAAGTGAGAACCATGTCCATAGGAAAACTTAGGTATGATTCCTGATGACTTTGTAATGCGCAAAGGGCAGAGCATCTGACGTCACATTGATCTCTATGACTGACGGCCGCAGTCTTATGAAACCCCTGCTCACACTTTTAAGAGAGATTCCATTTATTAGCCAGAATTCTATGTACTAGTGGCATACAAAGGACAGGGCAGCGAGAATGTTCTGGTTTAGGTGCAGGTGGTATTGGGGTGCATCTTGCAAGTCGTTTGGGTGGACTAAGCTTCCTGATGGTGGATACATTGTTCCAATGCCAATGTAATTTTGCAAAATCAGAAATGCAAGACCAGTGAAATATCTCCCCTCATTACTAGCGCCAATTAACTTTTAAGCTATTTGTGAGGTGGAATTCATTCCATTTACCACCAAAGTAACAGTATTCTTCCCATTGACCATCAATGTAAGGGATATTTTTCCTCCCACTAACCACCAATTTTATTGCCAGCTATTCTTTCCACTGACCACCAATGTAAGGGGCCATTCTTCCTAACACTAAACACCCATGTAAGGTGCCTTTTTCCTGCTAACCACCAACATAAGGGGTCACTTCTCCACTGACCACCAATGTAAGGGGCACTATATGGGCTTTCAATGTCAGGGACCACTTCTCCACTGACCACCATTGTAACAGTACACTACAATTGTGACTATTTGGGTTTCTTTTCTGTCCCCATTATTATTCAGAATAATCGGCCAACATGGTGGTACTAATAGAAATTGTGCTTTTACCTTCTTTTGTGTAGCTTCACTTTTTGTGTTCCTCCACAAATCTGAAGAGAAGGAAATAGTGGCAGGAGAGGGGTCAAAGACCTTGTCAAGGCCTCTTAGGGGGCATGAAATTAGAGGGCACCAGCTCAGTGCAGCCTGTGTTCTTTGGCTAGAATGTGGTATTACTGGTCAGCAAATAAGACCCCAGGGGGTCAAGTTCATCATGTATCAAATGCAGACAAAGGAGATGCTTCCAAAATGGCAGCCACAAGAACTTACAACAAACATGGAAACAATTATAGTCTTTGGCACTATTTTAGGTAAGTCTGCCTTAGGCCATGCCACTGTGAACCATAGGCTGCAATGAGAATTCTATGAGCTGGTTGAGGTATGAAGTCTTGCTAGTGGGGTAAGGTTTTGGTAGCAGGTGTGAAGTCCTGCTTTGGTGGGGCATGTGACATTATGTTGGGAGGTTTATGAAGTCCTACTGGGGTAATTTCCTTCTAATTGAAGTGTAAAGTGTGTACCCCTACTGGTTGTGCTCAATAGCTCTGCCATTTTAGTGCAGTGCCTGTAGATTATAAAAAACAAACCATCTGTCAATATGTAAACATGTCCTTAAAATTACTTCCACACGTTTGGCCACTCTTGAAATTTGCTCAGTTTCCTGTTTTGCAGTGTCAGAACTCCTGATGCAAAAAAAATGCCCCACACTAAGGCCTTTCTCACACTAACCTTTCATGTAACCCTAATACCAAGCCTAACATTAACCCTTCATGTAACTCTAACACAAACTATTGCAAGCAGACAGTAATAACAGAATAGGAAAAGAGCTTTTAGGGAACTATTTTCCTCTCAAAGGACTATGCACATAATTCTGTCAGTTATACAGAAAATGGGTCCTAGTGGGTATAAAGACATCACACTCAATCTAGCAGGAAATTACACAGGGCAACTTTAGGAGACAGCCTTGATGATACTATTTACCCAAGAACAGGGTATCACTAGGAAACAGTCCTAACACTGGTCAAATATTTTTCATCCAAGGGCAGGAATTGACCAGGAGACAGTCTAAGGTTTCATTCACACTGCTAAGAGCTGGCCCATATTGGGCCGCTCCCGGGAAGGACAGGTGATGCGTGTGATTGCACGCAGCAGGCTGTTCTTCTCTATGGGAGTACGCCGCCGTATGCTCACCTGAACTGCAAGTCCGTGAGGGTGTCCATACTCTAGCTCATCCCTATATCACTTTAGACAGGTACACTGAGATGCTGTCTGTGTCTCTTCAAGAAGAGTTCCTTTCACTTCTTCTACCAGAATCAACAGGAGGTGAGATAACATTTCTCAGAGGTTAGGGGAAATTAGACAGTTGTTACCAATTAGAAGATTTTACCTTACCCCTTCAACTTAAGCATTGTAGATTTCCTACTACTGTTCCAGAGACAAATTAAAGCAAAGACAAATAGAGAAGGTGAATTGCCTCAAACCACAGACAGTAAAACAACCTGACAGGGTTTTCAACACTTCCTCTTTCTTTTTTTCAAAAGGAGGATTTGACTTGACATACACTTTAAGTGATTCTAATTCCAATTAAACACGCTGCATATACCTTGACAATAAACTTTCATTTGTATGAAAGTATGCTAAGTGTTGCAGTGCTTTGTCATACGGTGCAGGAAAGGTCCTGTTCAGGGGTTATTGCTGATTGCATTAACTTACAACTTTCCGTTGTATTTTCTGTGTTTATTCCTGTGACACAACTGGATAACATGACCAAGCAGAAGCAGTACATAGGAAAGTCACACTGTGCTAAACGCTGCATTTCTATCATAAACATCTTGTCACAGCTCTCCGAAATATGGAAAATCTAAGTGCCCCTACAAAAAAAGCAAGAAAGAACAAACTCAAAAACAAAGCTAGATTACTGCACTGTAACAGGAACTATGGCCCGACTCATTTAGTTTTTTGTCATTGTATTGCCTGCCCCACATTATGATTAACCAGCAGATATCCACCTTGCTGAAGGACATTAGGCTAAAGAATGTCAACATTTTTGTGGCCCTTTCAATTGGAACTATTTAGCATCAGGTCTTGTGACACAGTACTAGGAATGTAGCATTTGCAACATTATTCAACAGCTTTGTGCAGTATATTCTTGGTGCCATAATGCATTATTTTATGGTAACTTGTCAGTAAGTAGACTACTGTATAGTGGGTTTTACCATACATTATTCTAAGGCAACTGAATATACAGTATTATTATCTTGTTATCTTTTTATTTATCTTAATGACCATAGTGGTAGGGGCGGTGTAAGAATTATTATTTTTTTTAAATAAGGGGCATTCTGTTCCCTGGCAACAAGTAATGTCTTCTGGTCCTTTTTTTTTTTAGCTGAATATTAAAGAACCAATTGGGGACTGGACTTAGCATCTCACAATATGCAAGTACATATTTGATATGGTTTGTGGAGGTCAGTTAACAATATTTTAGATTTCCTTTTAAATAGAGAACAAAATAGCACTTTACATCTTAATAATGTATCTATTTAAGAGTAAAGAAATGTGTGTCACCAGTAACACACAATCTGTCTCATACTCTCAGTGGGTTATGCATCTTCTGGGAAATGATGCTGGGTTACTAATCACTGGTATTATTATAATGCAATGACAAGCATGAGGGGATAACAGTATCAAGCTGTCAATTACAGAGGGGACAGCGCTTAACGGTTTTAATAGTTGTGCTGTCCTCAGCCAATGCTAAACATTAAGTACCTCATTTATCAACGTCCTGCAAAAAAAAAAGTGTCAGGGTGCCCATGCATTGTTGGATCAGAAATACATTCTGTATGTTGAGTAAATTACAGATTTCATTGAATATAGAATTATATATGTCAATTAAATCTCAGTGAATGCAAATACCCTGTATGTTATCATAAGCTGTTTGTGTACAATGGATGGAAGAAGAAAAGTCTTAAATAATATGTTTTATTATTAGGCACATTATGGATTATTGTACATGCATAAACTTTAATTTCTGCCTTCTACTATATAAACAGATGCAACAAGCATGAAGCAAAAGGCATGACACAGTGAGAATAAGGAGCAGGGCTTAACAGCAAAGAGGTGAATCTCCCTGTCATCAGAATTCAGCATGTTAATTAAACTATGACTGACAATCCACATGTGCTCAGGAAAGTAGCTACACTTTAAGCTGTGCAGTCATATATAGTGCAAATTATAGTATGCTAGAAGGAGAAGTTCAGTAGTAACTAAAGGCAGATGTACAAATATACACATTTTCATCACATTTGTTACTTTTAGACCATCACAATGGTTTAAATAACTGACCTCTAGTGATGTAGATGATGGGTGAGAACTGCATGTGCCACAAAGTGTAAAGCAGAACTCCAGCCAAAAATACCAAGATTAAAATGAATAGCCCATTAAAGCGAAAATATCAAAACCGGCTTTTGCTGCAATAGTCACCTACAATCTAGAGATTTCTTCTGCGATGCTTCTTTCTGGCACTAGATGCCCAGTGTCATTCAACCAGCTTCCTCTGTGCCCGGGTCATCCTGGACCAACCCTAGACAATGAAAGAAGAAGCAGCACAGTGATGAACTACTCATTGAAAGACTGCATAAAGTAGAACACAATATATCAATATACTTTCAATATATTTTGTTTTATATTTACTCTCAGCTTCACATGCTGTATTTTAACTCATCACCCACAAATAAATATTTGCAGCCTAAGCTTGTAATCACTATTATCAAACTAAAATGTGTGAATAAAGCAATGCTGAATAGTATGTGCTCTGCAGTTCTTGGTAAAATCTGTATGCAAAATTTAAGAGAAAAAAAATGTTTCTTGCTTAATTTTATTAACTGATTGACATGAGTTAATGCATTTGAATATTTGATTGTGTCATAAAACCAGTACTAAGCTCATAAGTCAATTTAACACAGCCATTACATTAGACTAAATTAAAAGAGTTTTATGGAAAAAAAAATTACAATTAAAGAACTGAAGTTGATTACATTATAACTTGGAAAAATTTATCAGGATTTATTATATTTAAGAATTATAATGGTTAGGGCAATCTGAAACAACAATTTTTATTTGCAAAAAAAGTTTGACGGACAACTAATTCTCTATTTGGCTCTAGAACTTTTGTATTTGTGGTGACTTGTAATCTGGTTAAAATATGCAGCATTAATGAAATCTGATTTGTTCAACTGTAACAATAAAATCATCCAGAACATAGATCAGAGCACACACCAATCCTTGCTGCTTCAGGCTTTTTTTGACCATTCAAAACATACATCAGGAACTCAACAATTTCATGCCAAACATCACCTAATCATGAAGTGATTCCATTTGGGTTTCCACCCCCCTAAAAAGGAGATTTGCCGCCTTACAATACAATACTTAATTAGTGTTTTTAACTAGCTACTAGGGATCAAATTTAGATCAGCTGGCTTAGAAGGGTGGATAATGGGGGCTTAGAGAAGTGGGTATCCCTAGGTCACCATGGGGTGTGTGGAGGAACAGAGCATCAGGAGTCTATGTTTGTGGTTGTTCCAAATTAATTGCTAATTTGGATCTGCAGGATTTTGAGCTTGTGAGGAGGGACCTTAAACTGGAGAATTCTCAAATGATATTATATTTAGGCAGAAGTGTAATTTTCACCACAGAGATTTTACCAAACCAAGATATATTAAATAATTAGGCAAACACTAAGGTAAGTGAGTGTATGGGAGTTCCACTAAGGGTTAAAATTCAGTTGAAGTGTTGAGACAATTAAGGGCAAAAGACAGATGTTGTGAGCCTTTGACTTTGAATTATTTATGGACAAACCCAAGAGACAAGCAAACTTGTAGAGTGTGTCCACTAGGTTGGGTAATGTGGAGATTGTAATAAGAAGTGCATCATTGGCAAACAAACACGGCTTATGGCTTGTGCTTACTAGTTCTAGACCAGAGATGTTAACGTTAGCATAAATAATTTAGGTGAGAGATTCTATCCTGAGGACAAAGAGGAGGACAGGAAAAGGGCCTTATGCTGTACCTCTCTGGATAAGGAAGGAAGCTGACCGGAGTACGTAACAAAGGCCTTATGGGAGGAATATAAAGAAAAAACCCAGTTGAAAAAATGCAAACTGAAGCCCCGATATGGAAGATATAAAAAAGATATAGAGCTTCCCTGATGTCTGTAGAAAGCTACATGGCAGGTATCCCTCGCTGACATGCCAACAAGGTCGGTAGTGTAATTCTACAGACATTATTACTGGCCTGGCAAATAGCAATAAAGCCCATTTGGTCATTCCCCATAAGATTTCCTATTAAAGAGTTTTAGCCATGTGGTAAGAATCTTTATTTATCAGAGCTATCGGCCTAAAATTGGACCAGTGGGAAATATCTGAGCTGGGCTTTGGTATCATACATATTGATATCAACAGTGACTCCTTCCCAGAAGTACTTCCCTTTCAGGTGTCAATAAAAGCCTTCAAAAGGAAAGATGTTAGGAGATTGGAGAATCATCTTAGTAGGTTGCTGAAAAGTAGGGATGTTCATATACCAGTTCAGATACCAGTGCCAATAAAATACTTGGAATTTTCACATCTACCAGGGTCACAGCGCTTGCAACTGGGACCTGGCTCTGATGCTCCACCACTGTCCTTAGATCATTAGTCTGCATTGTTTTCATATATAAACAAATTATACATTAAACAGTGATGCACTTAACACAGTTGGATTGCAGAAGGCAAGCTGAAAAATCTTTCACCTTCACCAGCTTCCTATAAGTGAAAGGTAGAGATATTTGGGTCTTAATTGTTGCTAGTGTATTCCTGGATTTGGTTTGAGATACCAAAACAATAAGATATGTTGGTCAGTACAGAGTTGTTCAGGGTCCAGGTGTTTTCAGTGCACCAGTTAGTAAGAGAAGATAATAGTATGGGCACCATGGTATGATCTGACCAAGGGACTGGCTGTAGGTGGGATTGGGAAACAAGTTTTAGCATTGGGATTTGGACAAAGATGTGGGCAATCCTAGTGAATACATTGTAAGGGTGGGAGTAAATATAAAGTCGTGTCTGGTAGGACTTGGTTCACACCAGCAGTAAAGTAAGTAATAAGTCAGCAAGTGAGTATTAAGACAGCAAGTCCCTGTATACTCAAGAGGAATGTGAGTGCACTGGAGAGTGCTTAGATTTACCAATACATTACAGGTAACTAAACTGAGGGCCTTGAGTGTATACATTTATAAGACTGGTGATTGAGGGCACCTACTGTTGTAGTATGGGGAATATCAGCGTGGCTACACTCCACTAGGTTTTTCGGGGAAGGGCGATTATAAAAAGACATGTTGAGAAACATTAAATAATATAGCATAGTCTCATGCCAACCTAAAAAATGCTGGTAAACAGAAGCTACATGGTATTGTCAAATTCTTTTCATGGGGGTTGTAAAGACTGAGCACAGGAGTGGAGCCAAATTGGCCCTGTATGCAGGTGAGATAGAAAGACTAACAGGGTTATTCACAAAAGGGTGAAGAGTTTGGAGAAGGCAGGAGAAGGGAACAATCTAGGACAAGGGTGCCCAATAGGTAGATCGCGAAGCGAACACTGGTAGATCGCGATCGGCTCACTGACCTGTGTCCTGTCCTCCCGCGGTGCTTGTGCGGCTGAATGTGTCAGACGCTGCAGACGGGAAGGAGGAGAGGAAGACAGACAGGACAGAGACAGCAGAGAAAGTGAGAGAAGAGACAGCAGATAGAAACAGGGAGGAGAGCTGGTTCACACCACAAAGTCTGCGTTCCAGAGTGTTCAGCCTCTAGAACGCATTGGAACGCAAGCCAGCCGGCTCCCTGTGTTCCGGTCCAGCGCGATCTTCCAAAAATATGCAATAATGCAGCATTTTTGCAGATCGCACTGGATCGGAATGCAGGCATTAATGTGCCTGCATTCCTGGTGCGGCAATTGCACTGGGGGCGTGGCTGCGGTGCCATTGACTTCAATGCACTGCCAAGCCCCCTCCTGCCCCTGAATGCAGGTGTTTTTTCATTGGTAGATCTCATTGAGCTCTTCATTTGAAAAGTAGATCTCCAGACGAAGAATTGTTGGCGCCCGTGATCTAGGACAACATAGCTGAACTGGAAAGTGAGCTGAATTGGAGAATTTTTCCAGTTCAGCTATGTTGTCCTAGATTGTTCCCTTCTCCTACCGTCTCCAAACTCGTCACCCTTTTGTGAATAGCACTGTAGGTTGTAAGCTTCTTGAGGGCAGGGACTGTGATGTGAATGTGCAACTATGTAAAGTGCTGCGTAAATTGTGGGCACTATATGAATGCCAGCAATAAAAAAAATAAGTAAAACTCCTATCTGTGCTTTTTGTCTCTAGTAACTTTGGGCCTAAAATTGCTATGTAAAATTGTCCTGGTGCTGGCCAATTTTACACTGATGTGTCATCTGCAGTCTCTTCATTCTTGCAATAAAACTGCTACCTGTGCTTTTTATCTCTGGTAACTTTGTGCCTAAAATTTCCACACTTTTAAGGCACCCTTGCACTAATGTTTAAGGGGCAAGGGCCCCTTTTAATGCCTCCACTGAAAGCCCCTTATATGATGGAGGGCCCTCAGATGTCCGCACCTTACACATTCTCAAAGAGTTAACAGTAAATAAGCACACACTTTGAAAAAGTCCTTTATTAAAATACAACTTTAAAATTTTTTTATTAATCCCCCCCCGTGTAATCCAGCCTTAATCACGGTGTCCAGCCATGTCAACTCATGTTAATGATGATAATCCGTCTCCCAACAATCTATACATGCTGCACTCTCATCGCAAAAATTACAGATGTCTGGTGCTGTGATATAAACATAGCACAAACAATCCTGAATATTGTAATTTTTATTATATATAAAATACTTTTACAAGCAGTGTGTAGATTTAGGAAGGGGTGGATATCTGGACACCCAGAAACTGCTGCCAAATATGACCAATGCAACTTTTAAACAATAAATGTAGAAAAATTCTGCTGCAGTTTGTCCCCCAAGACAACTATTCCCTTGTTGGGTGCCTCCATCTTGACTTTGGCACAAAATGTAAGTGAAGATGGGCAGTTACATGTTAGTGAATTCTACAGGGTAGTAGTAAGCATATTTCAGCAGCCAGAGGGAGTAAGCGGAGAAGTTAAAGGCTTGGATATTGATTTTTTGATAAAAAGATCAAAATGTATATTTCGGTAACAATGTTGGTTAGTCTGCTTAGGTTTCATGAGGTTACCAGGGGCGTAACTAGAAATCCCAGAGCCCCATAGCAAAATTTTGTATGGGTCCCTGTGATTTCTAGTTACACCCCTTGAAGAGCCCACATAGCTCACCTGAGGGTGACCCTGCAGAGCCCACCATAGACTCTCTATGGTGGGTTCTGCAGGGTCACCAACCTCCTCCTCTGTCGCCGGGCCCGCCTCCTTCTCTGATGCTGACCCCCCAGGCCCCGCCTCCTCCTCCCCACCACGTCCAGCCTCCTCCACCACCGCTGCTGACACTCATTGACTCAGCAGCGGCTATGGAGAAGAACGCAGCGCTGCACAGATCACGGTGATCTGAACAGCAGCGCGTTCAAACCCATAGCGACCCAGGCAGCCTGCACGGCATCAGGGGGTGTCCTGGCCGGGCCCCCCTGTGCCCGGGCCCCATAATGGCCGCCTGGGTCACTATGGCTATTGTTACGCCACTGGAGGTTACCAATATATTCATGTAGTGCTACACCCAGGGGAATAGCTTCATAGATCGGCCTCTCTGTCTTCTCCCAGTGATGACCCACCCTGGCTGAACCCAAACTCGCTGACACACTGGTTAACTTCAAGTGGGCTTTATTAACAAACAAACAAACTCCCCACCAGAAAAATGGATTGAAGCAAAACAATGGTACGAAAGCAAATATAACAGCAATTAGGCTGTGAATAACAAGACTTCTAGCTATATGGCTTATCTAATAACAAGAGGCCCTGCCTGTACCACTGGCCAATGGGTCTATATACATGTACAGTGCTGGAATTGAGGCCCTGGATGTCCTGTTGCAGCACTCATTCAGAGTATAGCAAGTACAATAAACTCAGGTGGCCAATGGGCCTCTCATCTCAGGAGTTGGCCCTGTTTGGTCCCCATGAAAGCCAGGTCACACACGGAGCCCGCCCTCCCCTCTCAAGCTGGCATCTGTTTAGCAGCCAAGAGACAGCAGTCTCACTCTGAGTTATTTCACAGCTTTGTTCTTTTTAGCTTTCTCCTGTATTCTCTGCTACTTTAGCTCTCTGCAGCTGGTCTCTGTCTCTCTGGCTCCTTGGCAGTCTAGTAGCACAGCACACTTCAGTTCACAGTATTCCACAGTTCCCTGCAGCACACTGCTCTCCAGATGTGGACACACACTGGAATACAGAAGCTGTGTCTTCAGCAGTCCTCTCTTTCTATTTTGCAGCTTTCATACTCTGTGCCTCCTCATGACACTCTTTTTCCTGGCAGAAATGGTGAGTGGGTTAAAACCCCAGGCTTAGGCTGCAGCCAATCAGAATCCTGGCTTCTTCTGGTCTTCACCAAGGTGGCCACCACTCCTGTTCTGGGGACACTTTCTCCTCAATTCTGGTGCTGCTGGGTGGAGCTAAAGTCCAACAGCCAATGATAGTCCTTCTGCATGCCCCCCTTTGCTAGATACGGGCATAGGTTTCAGGCTGCGACTGCAATCAATTAGTATTCTCCTTTGTCTGGCTTAAAGGATTGGCAGGCGGGCTATAATTACATACATGTGGAACAAAAAGGCTTGCTTCAAAGCTGACCTCCAGGAAGATAAAGACACCAATCAATGTAATTATATATTTAAAAAAATCATGAAATGTATTTTTTTTTGTATAATAAGTTTTTATTAAAGAACAGATGAAAAGACATAAACACAAAAGCGGCTCAGGTTATACAACTGAACAGGGTAAAACATGGACAGTGGTGGATACCCAAGCTACGTTGGAAAAGTTGCAAATAATAATGTTTATTGATATCCTCAGGTCCTTTCCTGACGCATGAGGTATGAGAGAGCCAGAGAAGGGGAGGGTGTGGGGAGGGCTAGAAAGGAAGGGAAGAACGAAAGGTAGGACGAGGGAATGACTGAAGAGGACTGAGGGGGTGGGGAGGAATGGGAGGGGGTGTAGGATCATGACCAATCTGATATTGAAAACTCAATCCAGTGTGTATAAACAATTAGAATTATGATGCAAAACTCATGAAACCCAGGAAACACAGGTGCAAACATTCCTCTTAGTATGTTATGAGATCAGTTGCCATATTTTAGTGCTCAAGGGTCAGCTGGAGGTACCCTGGATAGATAAGAGGGAGTCGTTTTGTATGCTAACCAGCAAGCCCAGGTTTTGGAGAGGCGCTCTTGTTGATCCATTCTAGTTAGGGTGAGTTCCTCCATGTGATATATCTTGTCTACTGCAGTTAGCCATTCCCACACGGAGGGAGGAGATGGATCTTTCCACTTAGCTGGGATTAGGGACTTAGCAGCGTTAAGCAGGTGCGGTGTAACAGAGCGGGCATATCGTCCTATATGGCCTTTCCCCCCGTGGAACAGCACTATCCAAGGGTCAAAGTGCACTGGGCATCCCTGAATCATGAGTATCTTAGACGTCACCTCTCTAATAAGATGCAATGCTAGGGCAACGCCACCAGATATGGGCATGTGTGGCTACTTCGCCGCAGCCCCTCCAACACAGTGGGGAGGCCGAGTTATCTATTTGGTGCAGCCTATGTGGTGTGTAATACCATCTGCTCACTAATTTGTAGCTAAGCTCCTGAATGCGTGTGGATCTAGAGAGCCCCAAGGATGTGATCAATATGCGTGATCTACCTTGTTCATTTAGAGGGCTGGCTAGTTCACTTTCCCATTGTGTCAGGTGGGATGGGTAGGAAGTTGCTTCCATATGGGATAGCGCTGTATATATGGAGGAGATACACTTGACATGGGTGGAGTCGGCTGGGAAGAGCTGTTCTATGGGATTCAGTTCTAATCTGGATCTTAGTGGTCCCGGGAGAGTCTGCACAAAATGGGACAGCTGTCTGTATCTCCACTTATCCATAATGGATGGGTTTATAACAGGATTTAGAGCGGCCAGTGGTTTGATATGCCCATTCTGCAACACCTGGTGGAGCAGTAATTCTGTCCCCTGCTGGATCCAGGAGCGGTAACCACCATCCATAACTCCCGGAGAGAAATAGTTATGGCCCAACAAGGGCATCAGAGGAGAATTGTAATCCCAGTGTTGTTTACTATGGATTGTGTCCCATATGGACAGTGAAGTTTTGGTAAGGGTGTGGGTGTCTTCTGATAATGGTCTGTACCGCCCCGGAATCCAGCATATCTTATGTAAGGGTGCTCCGCTTAAGGCTTGCTCCATCTGTACCCACAATTTGGTGTCTTTGGAGTAATGCCAATCCAAGATCCTGGTCAATGCCGCAGCTCTGTAATACCTATGAAAATCCGGGAGGGAAACTCCCCCCAGTGACTTGGGTTTAGTTAGCACTTTATAAGAAATACGAGCTCTATTATTTTTCCATATGAATCTAGAGACCAATGAGCGCAAGAGGGTGAAGTATGTGGAGGGGACCACCATGGGTAACATTTGAAAGAGGAACAGCAGTCTCGGCAACACATTCATCTTAATCACATTTATTCTGCCCAGCCAGGAGTAGTAAAGAGGGGACCAACGGTTCAGGTCTGCTCATATCTCATTCAGTATTGGCATATAATTATAGCGGAATAAGTCCTTCAGGCGGGGGGCGTAGTTAACCCCCAGACACTTTAGTTTATGAGACTGCCAAGTAAAGGGGAAATGGGATCGTAGGGCTCTAGCTTCAGCGGGGGGCACAGTCAGGTTCAGAATAGTGGATTAGAGGTTAATTTTGAAATTGGACAGCTTATTATATTCTTTGAGTTCAGTTAATAAATTCGGAAGGGATATACGTGGATTACTAATGTAAAATAAAATGTCATCCGCGTACGCCGCGTATTTATGTTCTCTGAAACCCACCTGCACTCCTCCGATGTTGACGTTATGTGTTATGGTGGATAAAAAAGGTTCTAGGGAGATAGCAAACAGCAGGGGCGACAAAGGGCACCCCTGCCGCTTGCCATTCCCCAGGGAGAAGGAAGGGCTGAGCACTCCGTTAACCCGTACCTGGGCCTGTGGATCACCATATAATGTGGAGATCCGTGACAGTAGGCCCATCCGTATCCCCATTGTTCCTAGTGTAGCTAGCATGAAATCCCAGGCCACTCTGTCGAACGCTTTTTCTGCGTCGGTCGACAGCAACAGCGTGGCCTTGGATGTCTTGCGGACGTGAGATATAATAGCCAATGTACGTAGAGAAATGAAATGTATTTTTAAATTGAACTGGCTGAATCTGTATTGATATCAGTCTTGTGTAATTCCCTGTTCAGCAGCAGTCTGTGAAAGGGGGAGTCATCAGAAGGAGCCAGCCAAGCACTGCTGCAAAACACATGTACATAAAAACACAGATATTCTTGTTCTTGTACTTCTTTTTTTTATGAGAGACAGCAATTTGGAGTGTGTTGTTGAATGCTGTGTTGCTTCTGCAGTAGAGATAAAGGATCTGGTTGTGCTGTCAGGCAGGGGAATCTGGATCACAAGCTTGCCTAAACAAAATTACAAATCTTTTGGGCAGGTAAAACGGTGCACATATTATTATTTCAACTTGGTGTTTAGCTGCTAGACAGGAGCTCAGCCTTATTACTAAAACAAGTTAAATATCTTTAATCTTTTATTAAACATGATTTAATTTGGTGGTGTTTGATGGTGAAACCATGTTTTACCACTTTATCTAAAATAAATAAGTGCAATACTAATTGGGTAATGCACTAATAATTTCTAGAACACCAAATCCAACAAGCAAACCAAACACAATTCATAACCAGCTTTAAAGCAAGGCGCACATGGAAGGACTTCCATGAAAAAAAAAATTCATAGCACACGTACCAGCGAGCCCGCAAAAAAAACACAAAAAACCCTAATTACACTGTCTAATTAGGGTTAAAAACAGAGGAAATTGTTTCTCTTATACTGTGTAATGTCCTTTCATGTGCACCTTGGTTTAAAGCTAGTTATGAATTGATGAGGCGTTTGCCATGTGCTTTGCTTGTTGATTTGGTGTGGGGACACACTGGGGGCTTCAGCTGCCATAGAGATATGTGGGGCTTCTGGTGTGTCCCTGTGTTTTTAAGCAGGTTGGGCTGCCTCCTGGTGAACCTGCCCCCGATTCATTCTTTGCTATATGTGCTCCAAGATAGAGGCTTTCATACATTAGAGTTAGTACCACACTACACACAGGGACCTTGACGAGGCGGTGTGTCTTCCAAATATTTTGCAAAACTTGTAAAACCAAAACCTCTGTTTTTAACCCTAATAGTTAGACAGAGTAGTTTGTTTTTTTGGAGACTAGCTGGTAAGTGTGCTTTGAAATTTTTGCTCTTGTACTGTATGTATGTGGAACGTGTGTTAACATTATACTGTAGATGCAGTAGTGCATATTCTTGTCAGAGTTAAATAATTTAACGCAAGTGTGAACTTAGCCTTAATCTTATTTCCAGATCCATAACTCATAACTGAAACCAGTTGTTGTTTTTTTTAAGGTTGTTATTACCAAATTCCTACCTGTAGCTAATGAGGTAAAAGGCAGCAGCCAGCTCCTTCCATCTAATTGGGTGGCAACTCCCACTTCTGCTATCCACTTTGGTTTCATGCCTGAGGGGTGCCATTGATTTAGGGGTATAGGCCATGTTTACTTTCCAACCACATAAACAAGAAAAGTCATTATTTCTGTAAGTTTATCCCTTTTATTTTAATACTGTTTGCCTGTATGTATGTCCCACCTTTGTTTAAATTCTGCTTTTGTAACTTTTTGTAACTGTACTTTTTCTATTCACTGCCTGCCTAAGGATAATAAATATAAAGGCATGTGGAAATCACTTAGGCTGAGTGGCCAGGGGTATTACAGGAGACAGTGAGTGTATGTTCATACTAACTCTTGTAATAGTGCCTGACTTTGCTAACCTGTAACTGCTAGACAGAGCAGTGTGTTTTGTCTGTGAAGTCTGTATGCCATTCTGCTTTAGAGCAGAGTGTACTGACTAAAAGTGAGTCAAGGTTTCCCATAAGACTGTAATTTGTGGGTGGTGGCACTGTAGATTGTGTGTGTGTGTGTGTGTGTGTGTGTATTTATGTGTAAAGTGTTTGATAGAGATGTCACCAGCACACCAAAGTAACGTTGAAATAAAAAAATTTCCATTTATTCACAAATGTTGTCACTCAGACAAGCGATTTCAGGGCTGTGTAGGGTAGATGTTATTTCTGAGCCTGATTATGGGACCCTTCGTGGCCCCGAAAGCTCTTGTCTGAGTGACATTTGTAATTTTCCATTTATTGACATTTGTCAATAAATGGAAAATGTTTTTATTTCAACGTTACTTTGGTGTGCTGGTGACATCTCTACCAAGCTTTGTTACTAAAGGTGCCATCCGTGGTCACTACAAGCACCCAATCGTATCTTAGTGAGGATATCCGATAAGGAGTGCAACAAGTCATCTCTTCATTGCTCTGTGTAAAGTGCTGTTGTACAGCTGCTACCTAGTGTCCAAACTAAGGGGAACTTTAGCGGTTCTCACAATAATCTCATAGGACAAGAGATGGACAATGATACCGTGGTCATCATCCCGCCTCCCATGTCCCTGTTCTCCCTCTGTGCATGCCATCAGCAATCCATGACAAATTGTCTTATAGACAAGTTCTGGCATGGGTAAAAAAAAAAGATAAAAGTTTGATTCGTTGCAGCAGTTAAAAATAAACCGCTCAGCTGCTATACTCAACCCCTCTCTGGTGCTGCCCCTGCAGACTCAACCACTCAAGGTTCCAGCTCAACTCATCTTCAGGGTTAAATGATGTTCAGTTTCACTCAACCTACTTTTTGTGAGCCCGGGGCATCAAGCACTCGCCCCCATCCTGGAGTTAAGATTATAAATTATGCTTTCTCTTTATTTTTAGATATCAGGCAATTTTTTCATATTCAGTTTAAAACGATATCTTTACGTTCTGATATATTCACAAATGATTTTTTATAGGGGTTGGAGGTTCAAAACCTGTTCACAAATATTGCCACATCAATCATCAATAAGTTAGGGGTGGCACTGCTCAAATCAGAAAACGTGTTGAAACAGTTCACCAGAACATTTGGTATCAGAAGATTATAACAATTAAAATAATGTACATTTTACAATAAAAAGGTATGTCCCCTTTGCATTTGAATCTTCAAAGATGTATTTGTCTTAGGGAGGTTTAATTCACCTCTGGTGCACCATGAAGCTAAGACTTAACACTCCATAAGAAACTGCTTTTTCCTCTGACGTTTTTACAGGGTATGTTTTCTCTTAATTAAACTAATTTACATGACTAAATTAGTTTTAATTACTCCCATTCATTTCACTAATACCTTTTGGAATAAAGCATGTTTCATAATTGCAGGAATACTGGACTCACAGCTGATCATCCCCTCCCACTGGTTTGCATTAAAGACACAAGGCATAATTTGGGAGCATGCATCTGCACACTGAATAATAAATGCATAAACTACATGTATTTATGATCTGCGTAAGAAGAGACAGACAAATGTGTTTTTTTTTCATGTGAATTTGAATATGAGTCAAAAGAATGAACACATTCTTTTAAAATTATTTTCAACTAAATTTTTTCTTGGACACAGCTAACTCATAGTGTGGTAATGGATAATTCCACCTGGTGATTTTGGGATGTGTAGAACACCTTACCACTGGGCTATGGAAGAGGACCACCAGGCTGCTTGGTGAGCTAGCATTTCCCCTCTCAGGGCAGGATCCTTGGCTTGTTGTGAGGTAAAAAGGGGGAACTGGGTGCGGGTTTATTTAGCTCAATAAACTCCAGGAGAAAGGGTTTGGGCACAGGATACCACAAAAAATGCAAGTAAAGTAGTTGGTTGGCCCTTTTTTAACATTCAAGCAGAAACCTTGACAAGGGCATTGTATACGGCTCCTGTTGGTCAAATAACCTCCAGCAACTAAATTCACTAATAACTCTATTAATGAATGACATGATTTGGTCACGACACGACATGATTTGCTCACGACACAACACAGGTCTTGGATTTTTAGTGGCCACAGCAGCCATTTTATTATTTAGTGCCAAAGGCAAATTTAACCATTGTAACAAATTGTAACAAACTAAACTGACCACAGGAGTTAAGGTCCTTGACGTGATATCCATCACCAAAAATAACCAGTATCTGCCCACACGGCCCCCAGCCGCACAACACCCCCTCGGGGACTTGTAATCTTACATCAGATACTAAGTAACTAATGATGAACCCGTTAAGACAGGGATGCCATACCAAAGACGGCTCCCCACTGTCACTTAAACCTCAAGCAAATATGTTGCACCTCAAGGACCCTAATACCCTGCCACAGCACCAGAGACAGGACCCCTCGCGTCTCGGGTGCCCCACCACAAACGATAAGCTCGCTGTATGCCATCCTGAAGACCTAAAGACCACATGTCGATCCCCACAGCATTGAGGTGAACACCATCCCCTCATAAGTACAGGCCCGGGTCCTTTTCCAAATCCCAATGTCGAACAGCCAAGACCCCATTGCGCACAACAAAGTGCGCCACCTCCTTGTTAACTTTGCCGCGGGCCTTGTTAAGTTTGGCCACAGAGCGGGCCAACCGCCAAGAAGAGCGAGCAACGATATCCGACCAAACAATGATCGTGGAAGGAAAAGAAGCCCGGAGCCGTAAAAAATCAAACTTAATGTCTCTGATAAGGTCTCTCATAGAACGAAGGCCCAAATCATTCCCGCCCAAGTGCACGACCAACACGTCAGGTGCCCGATCTAATCGTGCGCAGTGATGGAACTCCAGCAAGAGCCTGCTCCAAATCATACCCGGGACGCCGATCCACCGAACAGACGCCTGATGCCGTGGAAACCGGAGCTGCCTGCCATCCGGCCTAACGTCAGCTCTGCGGGAACCCCACGACACATAAGAATGGCCGAGGATCCACACCAAGCAGGCAGGAGAATCTGTAAGAAATAAAAGAATAACGAAAACAACGGGCATGCGGAACTTCAAAAACACAAATAAGTCAGACCGGCGACCCGCAAACAAAACAGAATAGAAGGCAGCAAGACAGAGAACATAAATCCCAGAACTCACAGAAGGTGGGGGCGTACATATAATTTGTATCAACTGGATTCCCACCTACCAATCCGTTTGATGACATCTTCCCCCAGGCCCCAACGAGCAGCTTCCGTTGCGGCACCTATGCGAAAGGAATGTGAAGAATAGTCCCCCGCAACCAGGCCGGCGGCCTCAAGACATTTAGAGAAAATCCTACGAAACTGGAAACGAGATAATGCAGAGCCATTCACGTGCATCAAAAAAGGTCCGCCCAAAGAAGGACGCAAAGTCAGGAAGTTACAAACCGCCTGAAACGGGCAAGCTGGTGACTCTGCCAGGGGGTAAACCGGCAATAGGCGAAAAGCAGCCTCAATGTCAGTCTTTGCCAGTAGCGACCCAGAGCCATATCGACGCACCCAGGCAAGTGCAGCGTCAAAAGAGGTGTAACTGACGGAACACAGTTCTGGATCTATAGCATCATTAACCGACAAACCCCTAGGGTAGGACAGGTGGTATATGAGCCGAAACTTGTTCGGCTCCTTTTTGGGAACAACACCCAGTGGGGAAACCACCAGATCATCCACAGGCGGAACCGAGAAGGGGCCGGCCATCCTACCCAAAAGGACCTCTTTACGCAGTTTGAGCGTAACCACCTCTGCATGCCGAAAGGCAGATTGCTAATTTTTTAGCGGAAAGGGGGGGACTGAGGAAGAACAAGGGATAAGGAACCCTTCATTGAAACCATCACTGAGAAATCGCGCAACAACGGGATCGGGAAGCACCATCTTTTCCACCTTTCCACCATCACCGGCGTTGTCCCTTTTACCTGAAGAATCCCCGGCACGACCCTTGCCCTGCTTGAAGAAGCGGGAAAGGGGGTGGGAGCCGCTACAGCCGGAGCATTCATGTCGAAAGCCACAGGAGGCCCCAAAACGACAGGAGCCCTCGTTAAGCTGCCAGCAGTAACCCTTTTTCTTAGCGACCGGTGTTCCTGAGCTGGCCGATCCCCCGGCCCCCCCAAGAAAGGGCTGGGAAGCAGGACGCGCAGGGGTCAACATATATATATATATACACACAGAAATACATATAACTATCTATAACTCTCTATCAATCTGCTGTAACTAACTATACTAGAACCCTCTCTCTCTATCTCCTACAACACACTACATAGGGCCGCGGTGTCAGCAGCCTTATATAGTGTGCTGCAGGGACTTAGCTGTGAGACATGATTGGGCAGAGTCATCGTGAC
>NW_017307128.1:128625-136240 GCF_000935625.1 Nanorana parkeri
CCACCACAGTTGTGGAAACCCCAGAACTGGTAAGTGCCGTAGCCGTAGGGGGGGGGCGCAACCCACGCTGGTGTTGGTGATAAAAGAGACGAGGGCCCCTCGAACTTAGCCAAAAGATCCCTAAAACCGGTAAAGAAAGAATCGAGAACCGATGCCCGCGGTGTCACGGAGGACGGGCAAGCGGAAGTAGATAATGGGTGCGCGGTGACAGGCAAAACGTAAAAAGTCTGAGCGACCGGTAAACCCCCTGCAGCCTGCCTAGCCCCCACTCCCAGAGCCATGTATTTCCCCCACAGATGAAACAGGCAATGGCATAGGAATAGAAGAGGGCAAAATGCTGTACTCACCAGGCTGCACAAGGAGGGACTCCTGACCAGCCGATCCGGATCCACTCGCGGCGGTACCAAGAGGCGCTGGAACATCTGGACGGTCGCCATCGCTCACCTCCCCCTCCGACCTGGAATCTTATTGAAGGGAAGCAGCGGCATGGTCTTCTCTATCCTCACTTGGGGAGTGACATCCGGCTGCATGTGAGGAAGACTGTCCTCCAGGATGCCACGTGGGGAGGCTGCGCGGTCCGGATGCACAGATGGGGTAGGGAGGGAAGAAGGGGTGGCAGTGGAGGATGGCTTCCCATGGAAGGCTGCACTCTCGATTCTGGCTAGCAGGTGGTGCTGCAGGGACAGTATTTGCTCTGAAACGAACAGAGCCACTACGTGAGGATCTGACGGTAGGTGAGTGTGGAGGGTGACTCACCACCGCATTGAGATTGCTGGCATGTCGGGCCCTCCCCCTGGCTGGAGCATCGCCACGTGGGGAGGCCGCGCGGTCCGGATCCACAGATGGGGTAGGGAGGGAAGAAGGGGTGGCAGTGGAGGATGGCTTCCCTCCCCGCGGGCCCCGCCGGTGACGGGGATTCCTTCCAGCCGAACCACCAGCAGAAGCAGAGCGGCGCTTCGCTGGGGTGGCTGAAGGGTCCCGAATGGGGCTCCCAAAGCGGCGCTGGACTCGGGGGCTGTGTGAAGGGCTGAGTAGCTCAGAAGGCCGGGCCCTCCTAGCACGTGTAGCCCGGGCAGGTAAAGCAGGAGATGGTGCAGAGTGCTGCATGGATGAGAGCTGCTCCTGCAGCCACTGAGGACCATTAGAAAGTGCTGCTGCTCGGATCTGAGCCAGCATGTCCTCTAAGGAGCTCATCTTATCTTTTCTTTGGTGTTTGCCATGCAGGCAGAGGTGAAGCTGCTTCCACGCTGATGACCCCACCGAGACTGACCTTTCCTTCCCAAGGGGCCACCTATCCTCCTCCTCCCGAGACCCTGACCAATCAGGTAAGTGACACCACCACAAAACTCCTTGGGATAATAATTGTAACCCTATCTAAACCCTGTTAGCCTCTTCAAGACCCTGTCATGCTGGCCCTACACAGACGCCTCCGTCTGCTGTCCCTGGCCTGACAGGATCCTATGTAATCAATCACAGGTACTAAATTGGATGAGCAGTGAGAACTTTCTGCAATGTTTCCTGGCAGCAGCTTCTCCCCAGCTCTTAAGGACAATCTTTAGCACAGAAGCCTTCTCCTAAGATGTTCTATACAGGCAGCCATTTTCTTTCTCTGGTTGTATCTAGTGATGAGCCAAACACCCCCCTGTCCGAATTGTTTGAATTCAAAGTTTCCAAAATGGAAAAAGTTTGCATTTGACCTCAAACTTAATGCAAATTCATGGGGGTAGAACTTTGAAAATCAATTGACCCGATTTTGAAGGCGTATATACAAGTTATTGGCCATAAAAAGTGTATGGAGATTCGGGTACTGCCCTGGGGGACATGTATCAATGCAAAAAGCACTGTTAAAAAATAGTGAAACAATAAAAATTAAAAATTCCTTTAAATATTGTGCCTGGGGGGTCCCATAAACTGCCTGTAAAGTGGCACATCTGTACAATGTATAGAACCTGCTGCAGCAAAACTGACATTTTAAATGTAATTTTTTTCTTTACAAAAGAAAAGAAAATTGTGCGGTTCCCTCTCCCAAACAATACCAGACCCTTTAGGTCCAGTAGGAATATTAGGAGGGACCCCATTTAAAAAACAAAGTGTGTGGGGTTCCCCCTTAAAGTCATACCAGGCCCTTAAGGTCTGGTAGGAATTCTGAGGAACCGCACATCCCAAAAATAGGCAAAAAAAAGATGTGGGGTCCCCCCTAAAATTCCATACCAGACACATGCCCTCGGCACTGGGAGTGTGCTATTCCAGGGTTGCCCCTGGAAAAGCACCTTGTCCTCGTGCCGATGGGGACAAGGGCTTCTTCCCAACAAGCCCTGGGGCGTTGGTTGTGGGGGTGCGGGCAAGGGGGCTTATTTGCATTGGGGTGCCCCTTTAATAAAGGAGCCCCCAGATTCCCCCCTTCCTTGTGAATGAGTGAGGGGTACTTGTACCCCTACCCATTCACTAAAGGGTTAAATTGTAAAAAAGAGGTCAGACATTTGAAAAAGGCCTCTATTTGAAAAATAAATTTTTTGACAAGTCTTTTATTTTTTTTTAAATGGATCCACCGACGCAATCCAGCATCAATCACGACGTCCAGCGTTGTCCACTATGATAAGGACTCAACAAAATAAAAAATGAATAGAAATAATCATTTAAAAAAACGACGACCGCCGCCCCGTCCGTTTGCGACAAACTGCAGAATGGCATTTTGACAGATGACGGCAACATATAAACAATTCGGCGGAGCTAGCAGTGACAGCTAGCTCCACCCAACTGTTTACAGTTGTAACAGTTGACACAGTTGACTTTGCCCAAACATGGCTCTTACAGAGTACTGACCCCTGATTGGGCAAAGTCTTGCATCTGACCTGTGACCTGCGGTCAGGTGCAAGGCTTTAGCCAATCAGGGCTCACAAGGCACAGTGCAAGCACACTCACATTCAACTCGAACATGTCTAGTTGTATCCTCCAGCAGGACAGCAAAAATCCTTCAGGTCCCAAGTCAACATCTGTTTCTGTAGGCCGAGACTCAGACCCCTTTTTTGCAGTGGCTAGGGTTGCCGCCTGCCTGGGATTCACCCTGACAGTCTGGGTTTTGAGTCCTGTATGTGCTGTGTCCATGTTTCA
This sequence comes from Nanorana parkeri, assembly GCF_000935625.1. NCBI lineage: Eukaryota > Metazoa > Chordata > Amphibia > Anura > Dicroglossidae > Nanorana > Nanorana parkeri. The sequence continues at coordinate 131,737 of NW_017307128.1, forward strand.
GGCCAGCTGAAACCCGGACACAAAATGTCATGAAGTCAGTTGGACAGGGGCAAGATGTCACTCCTTGCTATTTCTCACTCTCTCCCCTGGCTGTATCCCCTCGCTCCCTCCTGCCTGTCTCGCCTTGCTCTCCTGGCTGTCTCTCCTCGCTCTCGCCTGTATATGCACCCTTGTTCTTTTCCAGTGAATAGTTTGGCACCAAGCTCACTATATGGACCATTATTGTATTTATACATGGTGATCATCCCCCCCCCCTGTTCTACAGAGAGTACATGTTCAGTTCAGCTAATCTTTCCACATAGCTGAGCGCCTCATATCAGTTTAGTCGCCCTTCTGCAGTTCCACAATATCCTTTTTGTGAACTGGTGCCCAAAACTGAACTGCATATTCAAGATGATGTACTAATGCTTTGTACAGGGGCAGCATTATGTCTCTCTCTCTGGAGTCTAGACCCCGTATAATACAAGAAAGTATTTTGCTTGCTTTAGAAACTACAACTTGACATTGCATGCTATTATTCAGTCTATGATCTACCAGAACACCCAGATCTTTCTCCATCATTGACTCCCCCAAACATACTCCCCCTAGAGTATAGGACGCATGCATGTTTTTAGTCCCCAAGTGCAGAACTTTACATTTATCAACATTAAACCTCATTTGCCAAATAGATGCCCAATCACACAGTGCATTCATAATACCCCAGTGCTTACACACAGATAGGTCGCTGTGGCCATGGCAAATGCAAAAAAAAGATAACATTTACTAGCCACAATCTTTTTATTGGTTTTGATACAGTAGAGAATTTTAAATACTTTTTTTTAAAGGGTTTCTAAACCCTCACTTTATTTTGCATATACTGTATCTACTGCTAGCAAGCAGTAGATATATGCAAAAAATCCAAAAATGCTCAGGTCAGGTGCAAGACTTTGCCCAATCAGGGCTCAGTATTGAATTAAATAGATGATTGGGCAAAGTCATGATGACTTAGCCCAATCATGGCTCGCCTATCAGATGTTGGTAAACTACACATTTGGGTGGAGCTAGCTGTTACCGCCCAATTGTTTATGTTTTGCCGGCATCTGCGCTCGCCCCCCCCCCTTTCCGGCCCTGCCGGGCCTATGCTCGGATCAAGGGTCTGGTATGGAATTTTAGGGGGGACCCCATGTTTTTTTCCCCAAAAAATTTCCTCCTTAAAATTCCTACCAGATCTTAAGGGCCTGATATGGCTTTAAAAGAGAACCCCACAAACTTTTTTTGGTTTCTTCACATGGGGTCCCTCCTCAATATTCCTACCAGACCTTAAGGGCCTGGTATGACTTTTAGGGGGAACCCCACACACTTTTTGTAAAAAAAAATAGGTCCCTCCTAACATTTCTACCAGACCTGAGTCTGTGTTCCATTTGTGAAATTTCCCTGTAAGATGAGCATGTAAAATCTGACTGTGGAATGCAGAGCAAATCTCATTGATGCTCGATTTGGTGAATATATTCTTTTCATTTTTAAATTAAGTTTTGATTATTTGACTAAATAAAAATGTTTAAAAGAGTAATTTCAGCATTTCAGGTCATGTAATCAGCTACACTAAACACTAGAGCTTTCTCCAAGATAATGGTGATATGTAACAAGTAACAAGGATTATGTAGGGAGTAAAACAAAAAAAGGAGGGAAGCTGCCAGTGGGTATACATAGCAGCTGTGGCACTGTGGCATCTTTTTTTTTTTTTGTTCTCTTATTCTTTTTTATATGGCACTTTCAGTAGAAGAAGTACAAGCATAAAACTGGTCACAATGAGTAATAAGCTAATAATAAGCCTTCGGGTGAAACATGTGAGAGGTTGTAGCTGGTTGGGGGCTTGCAGTGCTGGTATTTGCTGTTTTATACAGCTTTATCCACTGTTACACTGGATTTACTGTGAATTTCAATAAAGTCTGTAGTATTGGAATTCTCTGGATAGTGCAGTCTGTTCGTATACTACTACATTCCAAGGTGGAGACGCACCTATTAGACCAGCGCCTGGGGAGTCCTGATGGCAGCTAAGGCATTGGACCAGTGAGATTTCCGTTGGTTCTACAATTTATCATATGCTTATGACTAATGACAAGTGATAACAAGCCCTATATTAGATTTGGGAGAGATAAGGATGACGAAGACATAGCGTGGCTGAGCTGGCTCAAAGAGTCAGATCCATTATTCTTCTTCACCTGCAAAGAGGATCAAGCCATACAATCAACACTGAAAGTAATACACTTGCCATTAGTCTTAAAACTTTGGTACTCTCTTGCTGCAGCAGCTGCCAAAAGGCTTGCTACTGGTTCCACATTTACAACATTTATATTATGGCATGAAATGGCACTGCAGTGTAAAATCTCAGTTCCACATAAACAGTCACACTTCTTTTAGTTGACAATAGTTTATTTTTTGAATCATTTTACTTAATATATAACACAGTTTATTAACTAAGCGCATATTTTTGTAACTGTAAAACACATTTATGCATTTTTGTAGGAACATAGTAAGATAACAAACACCGATTGTGTGCATGCTGAAAACAATAGGATAATTTTACTTTAAAGAACAGTGATTTTTACTTATTGTTAGAAGCAATAACCTATAGAAATGCTTAAATGATTTAAATGATGTAGCTTCAAACTACCAAAATTAAAGTATTTCATGAAATATTTGAAAATCTGACAAGACCATAAGGCTTAATAGAATTGATGATTGCATACAGATGGATGATTAACTTGCTGGATTTAAATTGTAAAGAAAAAAACTTTGTGCACTGCTACCTAATAGATATATCGCCATATGGCCAGTAACTGCACAATGAATCTATGCATAGTTAGTAAGCAGGTGGCATAAAGTATCATTTTGATTGGTTGTTTGATATTTGGAGAGTGTTAAGCATTCCTAATTACTTTTCATTTACATGAAAAGTCTTTTTTCCTTACTTGCATGTGTTTCTATCATTTGTTTACTGCATGCAAATAAGATCATGATAAAATGAGCAAATCTGTTTTTATTTAATCAATCATAGTGAATTAACATTTTGGCCATTTTACATGGGCACAACTGGTGGTGTAATACACTTAAGTAGAGTGTGATATTTTTTTTTATTTTCTTGAAATGTTATTTATGTATCTTATGTCATTTCTAGCCCAAGCTGTGTTCCAATTTATGGCTGAGAACCAGTTGAGCCACAATATTCCCCCCAAAAACTGAATTATCCTGCAAATATATACTGTACTTGGCAATTGGAAAAAATGCTAACAAATAGCAAGTCCATATCATGAATGTGCAAATAAAAAAAGTCCATATGTTAACCACTCACATCTATAACCATAGTTGACAGCAGAAAACAAAACATGAGTCTTCTGTGCCACCTATAGTGCTCCTTTTCACCCTCAGTGAACGGATAATGCAGGATTCGCACTCACCAGAATTTGATGACCCCTTTAAAGGACGGTCATATAATGTTTTTGTGCAGTATTAGTTTCCTGACTTCCTCTCAGTATCCATTCACTTCAGTAGGTAGAATCAAAAATTGATCCAGGATATAACTCAGGGTGATTCAGGGTATAATCAGTCTCCCAATGTACCCAAAAGAAAATAAATACGCACAGTCATCTCATAGTATGTAAAAACCGTACTTTATTCAATGAATAAAACCTACTCACATATCGCATATACAAGAAACACCGTCTGTCTGTTCTGAATCTCTCTCCTCACTGTTCCTGGATGTGATTACGTCATGCGCCCACCTATGTACATGTTTCTTCACCATGGACTTCGTCTGGATGCACGCCGTCCAGACAAAGTCCTTGGTGACGAAATGCGCACATAGGCGTGCACATGCTGATGTCATCACATCCAGGAACAGTGTGGAGAGATATTCAGAACAGATGAACGGTGTTTCTTGTCTCAAAGAATAACACAAAAAATGCCACAGGTACATATTGTAGCAGATTAAAAAAGCCTCCATTCCAGCTGAAGGCCATACTGACATATAAAGGTCCAGCACTTCCAGGCAGTGTCAGAGCTTGGCATTATTCCCCTAGATTTCTATTGGCCCAACATTATGATGGGCTGCCTCACTGATTAATAGAAATGTATAAGAAGCAGGAAGGGGCAAGCAAGCTTTAGCATCAAGAGAAACTGCTTGAAGTTTGCCAGAACGGCCCAGCATTTGGTTGAAATTAGAGGTTTTTAGAGGCTTCTAGAGCTATATGCGGGTAAAGCTAGGTGCCTCTAGCAGTTTCCATTCCTCCACTGGGAGACCTTAATATATGATGTCTCATAAGGATTTTCTTGCCACAGTTATACATTTGCCCCTACATTCACATCATACCACGTTATAAGACCTAATCATGCAATCCAAAACAATTTGATATACATATACATTCTTGCTCTATAATTCTGTGGTAATGTTTTGTACAAGACCTTGCCATACCCCAAGCTAATCACTGTCATATAATATTAGTATTATATTAGTATTAGTATTAAT
>NW_017307128.1:136250-186624 GCF_000935625.1 Nanorana parkeri
GGAGTTATCAGCAGCTTGCAATACAAAAGCATATGAAATAATGAGCAGTGGTCTGGCATGTTCATTGCTTTGCCGTGCAATTAATTGCAACTAGATATTTGGTGTCTTTAATTAAAGAGAAAGGTATCTTTGTGTAATCACTTTGAAGCTGCACCCTACCAACTGGAAAAAACATCTGCTTCATCTAAATCATTAATTCTGGATTCCAGGACAATGTCAACCTCTCAAAGCCTTATGCTTTAAAATGAATCAGTGATTTTATCACAGAGATTGAACATATTCTGCACTTCAGTAAATTCAAGAATATGAATAATACCATTAAGTAAATAGAAAATATGCATATTGGTGCCAGAGAATCAAGCGAAAAAGCATCTGTTATTCATGATAAAGCCTAGAATATGGCTCTCAATTACAGGACTCAAATAAACCTACCTTCTTTGCCAGCCTGGGACTGGAAATAAATATTTATCATAATTTCTGCTGGAAGAAAACAACTATTTAGGAAAGAAGAGATTCTAGATCCAAATTGTCAAAAGTGTGTATAGTTACATAGTGGGTGAGGTTAAAAAAAGCTTGAAGTCCATCAGGTTCAACCTAAGGCTGGTATCGAGTACAAGCAGGGCAGCCATCAGGGGGGGTACGGCAGATACTCATGTAAGGGGAATCGGCTGCCGCGGAGGAATACCGCGAGCTTCGGCAGTCGACAATGTAAGAGCTATATACATGTATAATAACTAGGGATGCACTGATAACGAGTATTTAGGCGAGTACTCTCCCAAATGCTCTGATGACTAGCCCGGTAATGTGTAAGCAGCCCCAAAATTTCTGATGGCTGCCCTGAGTACAAGTACCAATATTTTCTTTTGGTACTTGCCGATACCAAATACCGATACCAGTGCCGTGTGTCCCGATTATCAGGAAGTCAGATGGTTAATCATGACCCACCTCCAGGCTTCCTGATTGGCTAGGTTGCCGCCTTCACTTGTTGTTAGGCAGCCTGACTTCCTGACCAATCAGGAAGCTGGGAGTCAGGTCATGACGTGCCTCCTGGCTTTTTGATTGGCTAGGAAGCCGGCTTCACTTGTTGCTAGGCAGCCTGACTTCCTGACCAATCAGGAAGCTGGGAGGCAGGTCATGACATGCCGCCCGGCTTCCTGATTGGTCAGAAAGCCAGGCTGCCTAGCAACAAGTGAAGCTGGCTTCCTAACCAATCAGGAAGCCGGGAGGTGGGTCATAACCCGCTGCCTGGCTACCTGATTGGAAAGGAAGCTGGCTCCATGCTCCACCAGTGCTTCCGGTCAGAGGAAGATCTCCCTCAGACCGGAAGTTCCTGTATCAGAAAGTTAGTATTGGAGCATTTGGCAGAGTACGAATACTCAGCCAAATACTCCACATTGGCACTGATACCGGTACTAGAATCGGTATGTGTGCATCCCTACTATATAGTGTGACCCTGTATGTTCCGTAAACTGAGGAACTCATCCAAGTATTTTTGAAACTGTTAATGTTTCCTGCTGATATAGCCATCTGCAAAAGTGAATTCCACATTTTTACTGCTGTTACATAAAAAAAATCCTTGCACAGTTTAAGATTATACCGCATCCCCTCCTATTTCTTGTGCCCTCACGCCTTCCTCAAAGTTCTTGGTTTAAGTAGTATATTACCAATACTGCATACCCCATTGATGAGCTTGTAGACTGCAATCATGTAACCTTTTCAGCATCTCTTTTCTAAGAAGAACACGTTTAATTTTTGCAGTCTCTCCTCATAACTCTGGCCCTCCATCTCCTTATTAATGTAGTTGCCCTTCTCTGAACTTTCTCTAGCTCATGGACATCCCTCCTACGGATTGGTGACCAAAACTGAACCACATACTCAAGATATGGCCAAACGAGTGTTTTATAAAGTGGTAGAATTGTATTCCTAACCCTTTCGCTGCCACCGACATATGGCATACGGCGAAACACAACTGTTTGCAGCTAGCCACGTCAATATTCCATAAGTTGGTGGCTTTTACCCTTTTGCTATAAGCTCATGATCGCTTTAGCGACCTTGAACTTATATAAGAAGAGTATCCTCTAAAATAATAGCCATCTCAGCGGCGTAACAGACGTTCCGTTATTCAGTTATTTAAAAAAATCCTCCCCCACCCTTGCAGACACTGACAGCTTCCCCTCCCAGCCTGGAGCCGCTCCATACTTCTCCTCGGAATGCATCACAGAGCTTGAGTTTTTTTGTTTTGTTTTTTAAATAATATTAAAGGAGAACTATGAGGTGAGTGCTTTTCACTCACCTCATAGTTCTAGCCGACCTGTGACAATTAAACTGTCACAGGTCGGCTCAGTAGATCGGGAGGTGAGCAAACACATACCGGCAGTCACTCACCTCTCGATCCTGTCCTGGATTCCCCCCTCTCCGCTCCGATGCGCCAGCGCTGATTCGCGGAACGGACGGGGGAGGGGGTGGGTACAGCTGGCTCTGCCTCTAGATAAGCAGAGCCAGCTGTCAGTCATGCAGCTGGGCGGATCCAGACATAGTTGTCTTAGTATACCGCGAGCAGCAGCTTGCGGTATACTGCGGCGTCTCAGTATACCGCAAGCTACGGCTCGCGGTATACTGAGCCCAGGGTGACGGGAGGATGCTAGTTTGTGTACTCCCGTTACCCTAAGGAGAACTATGGGGAAAAACCTTAACCCCATACACTTTGCGATTATCGTACGATCGCGTATGGGCACCTTTAAAGACATCAGTAGCCTAGAGACCAATTTGAATAAAACATATGTTTTCTATACGTTTTCATATGTTTATCATCCTGGAAAGGAATATATAGGACAACATTTATTTTTAATGATTGCTTTGCTTTTAGTGTTTTTGAAAACGTTGAACTAGCACTGCATTATTATTATTATTACATAGTATTTATATAGCGCCAACAGTTTGCGCAGCGCTTTACAATATAAGGAAGACATTACAGTTACAATACAATTCAAGACAAGATGGTAAGGAGGGCCCTGCCCGTGAAGGCTTACAATCTAAAAGAGGAGGGGAAAATGATACATGAGGTGTATGAACTGCATGCAATTGAGTTGAACAATTGGAGACTGTTTACAAGTCTGAAAATGGGGGTTTTAAATTGTCTTATAGTATTAGCTTAAACTTTGTTACTGTTTTCTCTTTCCAAATCCTGCTGGTTGGAGTATAGTAGTTGTATTGTACCCTATATAACTTGCTGGGCTGTGCTTGCTGCATTTTTATTGTACACACATAGCTGGCCTGGCAGATTTCATATGGCAGAGGACAACCAGATTTCCAGGTGCACTGAGTATCTAAACATGTAAATTTACTAAGCAAATGTAACATCCAAAATCAAACCCCTTTTGCTTCGTTTTAAACAAATCTGGTAGATGTAAAAATGTTTTAACCTTGTAGGCTTCTGCTGTCTAGGAGGAAATCATTCCCTGAGTCCTTGTTACCTACCCCATCCACCTGACAACCTCTACGCAACAGACATCTTATCAGTCTTGAGTGATTGCTGTAATCTGTACTCTGGGCAGCCATTAAGCAAATTACCTGAATCATTGCAAGGATTAGTCTCATTAACACATGATTAGCATCAAATTAAAATAATGAGTGTTTAACTTCTGATGTCTTCCAGTTGTTTGAACAGCTTGATCAGCCACACCAGGCTAGCAGGGAGGTGACGGGTGTCAGGGAGTCACAAGAAAAAGTTAGGCTGGACATCATTATTCAAATGCAGGCTGAATACAGAGAGAAGGCCTTAGAGATTCAGCAATTGATGTTTACATTAGCAGAGTTTCCTTCAAGGCCTCTAAATAAATCTTCAGATATAACAAGCTGTTGAATGCCTGTAAACAGTTTCAGCTGTCTTTTCATTTTTCTCATTTCTGCTTTCCTAATTCCATCTCATTTAGAAAGCATGTGATATAGATAGGTGTTGGAAAATAAAAGTTAACCCAAAATACTGGTACTTGCTAATAATCATCTTTAATCCTTTTGTGGGAAAGTAGAGGAGGCGCATTTCCAGTGTGCTAACATCGTCAGATTTCACGATCGCTCCCATCCACATGCATTCCATTGTGAGTCTCCAGATACTAAAACTAAAATGGTCAGCACACTAATACACAAGTCTGTACAATAGCATGTTCTAGACACATGTCTTGGGTCTGATGGCAGGACCCTCTTCGTGAAGGGCAAATTGGGCCATTCTTTATGTACATTTGGGAACCTGTATTTACCTAATGATATCCTAATTCTCTTCTTGCAAGCTACTCTGGAACACTTGCACGATTTTGGGGAAGGAACTGTAGTGGTTCTGGGTGACTCGGTGCTGGACTCGAGTATGCATGCCTCCAGTTCCTCAACCCACCTTTCATACACTGCTTTACAGCAAATTAAAAACTGCCTATGATATTTTTACCTGGTCAATGGCATTTGCTCTACCCCAAGGAAAGGGACTATACCTTTTTTCAAACCCTCACCAATCGTATACTGGCATAAATCTTTTCTTGGTCAGAAATCATGACTTACGTAAGGACTGGGAAGTGACCATAGGTGTTATTTTAATTTCTAACAATGCTCCCATAGCCCTGTCCAATGACTTGGCCCCCTCGGTGGACAGGTCTTGGACCTGGCATTTGAATGACTCTTTGTTGCAGAACCCCCAGGTCATGACAGAGATACAACAGGACCTGGCTGAGTACTATGACTATATGACGATATGAGAGGCGCACAAGGTGTTTACTTGGGGGACTTGTATTAAACAGGGTGCTAGACTGAAGAAAGCATGACTAGCACATATAGAAACATTGATAGATGGCATTCAAAAGATGGAGCAGATTCACAAACGCTCTTTGGCTAAGTTTAATTCTTTGAGACCAGCTTAAATCTTTGTGTCTCTTCAAAGTTTTAGATGTGATTCACTTGTACTCGGTCGATACCTCCAAAAAGTGTGAAGTTTAAAGACAATTTTTTTGTCTCCTTTCACGATATACAGTGGTACTCGCCAAGGTTTCCCTCTTTCCCGATTTTTATTCTTACATTAGAGTCATTTCTGTGCAGACTGAGGAGCAACCAAAATATAATGGGTCTGGATTTGGGCCAGGGACATGGACATAAAGTGTCCTCTTATGCTGACGATTTGCTATTTTTTCTCATCAACCTAGTGGTCTCTCTTCCAAACCTGCAAGTGGAATTTCACCTTTATGGTTCCCTCTCCAATTTTCCAAAAAAAATACCAAAAGTCAGAAGCTCTGAACATCTCTATACCACAGAAACAACTTGATGGCTGGCATGCTGCTTTCTCCTTTCAATGGTAAGATAAATCACCACGCTATTTGGGCACTACCCTGAGATCTCTACTCTGTTTTCTCAGTTAATTTCTCTTAGGCATATTAATTTTGATTTGTTCCGAATGTAAATTCATCATTCAGATGCATCTGAATTTTCTGCAATTTATTTTTTCCAAGTCTAGCTGCATAGAGGGATCCAAAAACCAAGAAGCATCTTCAGGCTTTCAAGGGGCATTTTATTTTCTGGTATATTAGCTGTAATCAGACACTGGTATACTGAATGTAATAAGGCACTGGTACACACTGGAACTGAGTGCAATTAGTCACTGGAACAAAGGCTGCAATCCGCATCCATCTCTAATTCCTCTAACAACAGCCTTGTGCGTGAGAGGAAATAGTGAATGCCATTATTTACAGTTGTGTTTTGCTGTGGTTGGTCACAGCGATCAAATGGCACATAATTACTCTCACTGGCTCTTTAACTTTTCCGTCATTAAGACGTTATCGAAGGACGGCAGGTCACTTGAACTTGGAGAGAGTTTTTTCTATTTTTCCCCATTTGGGATTGGACTGTCTTCTGATTGATTTTGTTAATTCATTTTGATTGATTATTTTATTATATCAGTCCCATAATTATATCTGCAGTATCTCACAGAAGTGAGTACACTCCCTCACATTTCTGTAAATATTCTATTATATCATTTCATGTGACGACACTGAAGAAATGACACTTTGCTACAATGTAAAGTAGTGAGTGTACAGCTTGTATATCAGGGAACATTTGTTGCCCCCTCAAAATAACTCAACACACAGCCATTAATGTCTAAACCGCTGGCAACAAAAGTGAGTACCTCCCTAAGTGAAAATGTCCAAATTGGGCCCAAAGTGTCAATATTTTGTGTGGCCACTATTATTTTCCAGCACTGCCTTAACCCTCTTGGGCATGGAGTTCACCAGAGCTTCACAGGTTGCCACTGGAGTCCTCTTCCGCTCCTCCATGACAACATCACTGAGCTGGTGGATGTTAGAGACATTGCGTTACCTCCACCTTCCGTTTGAGGATGCCCCACAGATGCTCCATAGGGTTTAGGTCTGGAGACATGCTTGGCCAGTCCATCACCTTTACCCTCAGCTTCTTTAGCAAGACAGTGGTCGTCTTGGAGGTGTGTTTGGGGTCGTTATCATATTGGAATACTGCCCTGCGGCCCAGTCTCCGAAGGGAGGGGATCATGCTCTGCTTCAGTATGTCAGAGTACATGTTGGCATTCATGGTTCCCTCAATGAACTGTAGCTCCCCGGTGGCGGCAGCACTCATGCAGCCCCAGACCATGACACTCCCACCACCATGCTTAACTGTAGGCAAGACACTTGTCTTTGTACTCCTCACCTGGTTGCCGCCACACACGCTTGACACCATCTGAACCAAATAAGTTTATCTTGGTCTCATCAGACCACAGGACATGGTTCCAGTAATCCATGTCCTTAGTCTGCTTGTCTTCAGCAAACTGTTTTGCCAATTTGATGCAGTGTGCGGCTTATGGTCTGAGCACTGACAGGCTGACCCCCCTACCCCTTCAACCTTTGCAGCAATGCTGGCAGCACTCATACGTCTATTTCCCAAAGACAACCTCTGGATATGACGCTGAGCACGTGCACTCAACTTCTTTGGTCGACCTTGGCGAGGCCTGTTCTGAGTGGAACCTGTCCAGTTAAGCCGCTCTATGGTCTTGGCCACCTTGCTGCAGCTCAGTTTCACGGTCTTGGCAATCTTCTTATAGCCTAGGCCCTCTTTATGTAGAGCAACAATTCTTTTTTCCTATCCTCAGACAGTTCTTTGCCATGAGGTGCCATGTTGAACTTCCAGTGACCAGTATGAGAGAGTGAGAGTGATAACACCAAATTTAACACACCTGAGACCTTGTAACACTAATGAGTCACATGACACCGGTGAGTGAAAATGGCTAATTGGGTCCAACTTGGACATTTTCATTTAGGGATGTACTCACTTGCCAGCGGTTTAGACATTAATGGCTGCGTGTTGAGTTATTTTGAGGGGACATTTTTGTTCATATTTCATATTGATTTGGCACTGTTTATATGATTTATATGCACACCTTCTGGAAGGTTTTTAGCACTGTACAGTTGTTCTTGGTTAATTAAGGCTATGTGGCTTTTGTGTAGCAGCTTTTAACCCATCAGTGTTATTAGTTTTTTTCCATTAGGGCAGATTTTCCTTATCTCTATTTGGGACAATAGGGCTGCTGACTGGCGTTATTTACAATGGCCAGTTGTTAAATGATTAAAAGCAGCTAGTATTAGTATCAGAATTTTATAATTCCAAAGGGAAAGGAGACAGAAGGGCAGCATTAGGGGCCAATCAAATGCGAAAAGAAACATGACCAGAAACATGCTGACATGTAGAGAAAGTAGAGTGAATAGAGAGACAAGCTCATCAGTTTGGTGCTGCTCCTTCATTGTCCAATCATAGTGTGGTGGCAGAGATGTGACCAAGCTGTATTTCTTAACTGCAGTATGCGGTCACCAACTTGGGTGTGCTTTCTGGCACAGCTGTGTTAAGCCAAGGGCACTGGATTGACTAATTTTAAAAATCCTTGACAAGTAAAACCTTCTGTATTTCAACTGCGCATTTAGCGGTTTGCCTAGAGTTCTGCTTTAAGGAATTTAAGCATCTACCAAGAAAGCCAAGCTGAAGTCATCCAAGATGTAGAACTATTTTTACAAACCATATATAGGTTGACAAAGGAATGAGAATAGAAATATGTATAACTGATTGCTAAAAAACAATAGCAGCAGAGTTAGTGATTTATTGGTGATTTATTATTGTTTCACATCCCCTCCTCTATACATCAAAATTATTTTCAATAATAAAAAGGATAAATATTAGTAATAACTAGATAAAACAAATCAGAAACATTCAATATTTTCTTTACCTAAACATTGTGTATATAATCATGTCAGTAACAAAATAACAAAAAATAAAATGTAACCGTTTAATAGTGGCACACAGTGCACCGTGGTGAAATATGGGAATAGCATCAGCAAGGTTTCATTGTGACAAGTTTACATGGGATTAAATGATAGTAATATGGTCCACAACACTGTGGTGACTTGACAATACGTAGGCAATACATGGAAATTCTGAGAAGGCATAGGCTACATATGGGCACTCAGATACAACACATTGGTAGTAAATGGCCAAAACATTTGCTAACCCTCAGAAGCATAGACAGAACCAGTTCAGAGTGAGGTGAAGTTCTTTTTGGCTTCCTATCTGCTTTGTGTCATGAGGAGGTGCCTGAAAGAGCGTCTCTCTGCTCAGTGTCATTCTGCCCCTAGGGTCTGCTCAGGGCAGGCAAATTAACACTATGTAGGTACTTATGCAGAGCCATGGACAAAACAAGCTGTGGTTTTCCAATGATCTCTGCATAGTGGCTATTTCCATGGCGGGCAATGGTTGCACTCTAAGAGCACCCTGCAGCTGGCTGTCCCCAGGTAAGCCACTGATAAGAAGCAAGAGGATTAAAAAAAATATTTTGACCATCTTAGCCATTTCTAAAGGTTACTAATTATTATCTAATGAACATTTGGAGCATTTGTATAGTAAAAGAAAAGTCAAAGGTTAGTACAGCTTTTTTTTCAAACTCTTCCTGCTCATGCTCCTACCCCAGGGTAACATAAAGGTATAAAAATTTGAAATAAACTACCGTATTATTTATTATTATTAACATCATCATTTATTTGCGTTCATGGTATTGTGGTTTTATCATACCAATACACCAATATGTAGCCTGTTTATTCTGTTACTTATAGGATCTAGAGAGAAAGTGTTACCTCCAAACAGTTTGTAGTATTGTATAAATTAGGTTGTGATATCATTCTACAGATTTGCGAGCTTCTGTTGATTCACCATTTTTTTTTTTATTGCGTCCATTTAGCAGCAAAATATACAAGCCTTTTTTGTTCAAACTGTCTTATATTGTAAGATTTATCATCACATAAATAATAAATAGCTTGCATGTTATTTGTGCAATGAACGTTTCGAGAGCATGCAGTCCCACCCTCAGGCAAACAGGGAGCACTCTCTGTTTGCCTGAGGACGGGACCGCATGGTCTCGAAGCGTCGCTAAGGAGATGTGTGTTATCACAGTCAATAAACAGCATTGCCTTTAATATCATGGAGTGCGAGTGACTACTTTCATCTATCTACATTTCACGGAGGTATCAGTTGTCACCACCGCACCCACCCAGTTGGATTTTCGTTTTTGTCTGGTCAGAAGTGCGATGGGACAGGAGGATTATGTTTGACAAGTGGACATTTAACCTTGCTTATGCGAATTAGGTTTGTACAAATAGGTTTAGATGTAACCAAGGGGCTGAATATGCTTGCAAAGAGATTTAGATGGATATAACTACAAGGGAAAAGATATCTTACTAAAGGGAAAGGGGTAAATTAAAACTCATTTGGTCAGTTAACAGCATCACCAAAACACACTGCATTGTTAACAACGGTAAACAATAAAAAGAAAACTACATCGGGTTGGAAAAAAGACAAAACATTATATTGTTATTATTTGCATTTCATTGCTTATACCACACTACCATAACCCGTTGGGAAAAATATTAAATTTTCTATGCAATATCAAGATAAATCAGTCACATTGTTTTCTTCAGTAATTGCAATCAATAGTGCTTATTATTTTAGCAACATAATGTTCTACCCTGCTTGAACATAAATGCATTTATCAATAATTAACTCTTATCAACTTGCAAGATAATTTATTCTAGATGTGTACATAGGTTTAGTGTTGTTGTTTTATTTTGATATTGTTAATGAAGTAGGAGGAAGTTTAATTCTTAATTACTTACTACAATGTGTGTGCTTACATGTATGAAAATAAAATAAAGCAGAATGGCCTACAAAAGAAATACAATTGAAGCAACCCGCTGTGGCCTTTTGTAAACTTGCTTTGCTGTAAAATATCAAAATATTGTGGCATCCTTCATGTTCTATATGAAGACATTAGTGGATTCAATAACACGCCACCTAAACTGACCTATCTGCAGAAATATAATATCAGGCAGAAATAAAGGTGAAAATGTTTCCAGCAATATATATATATTACACACACACACTTCCAGTTTACCTGTCAGTGGTCATGATGTTTGTAGTAAATATCATAAAGCCATGCACCTTCCAGGCAGAAAAAAAGTTGTTGAAATCATCTAGCAAGCTGTTGAATTCAGAAGAGCATTAATAGGCAGCAGGTAATTTTCAGCAGGATATCATTGGTGTAAATTCAATGTCAATCACATTGCCAGGCAATGCAGATTCACATCAATCATGATGGCCAGGTTCACGCATCAATCTTTACTCGATACTACTCTAATTGCAAATGGCACCCAGGACCGACGCACTTGTGTTTACATTCCAGCAGCATCATAAACACAAGTGCGTCGGTCCTGGGTGACATTATTGATCAAATAAGGTTATAACCATAATTGGTCAATAACCTTACCCAGAATCCCCAGCCAGTTTGTTTACATTCGAGCCACGAATCTCTGACAGCTGATTGTAAAAAAAGTCACTTTTAAAACTGTACATCATATTTCTCTGCAACTTTATGTGCAGGTTTAAGTCATCTCTATGGGTTAAGCATGTCATTTAACCCTTTCGCTACCAGATCATTTTTTTGTTTGTTTTTTGCATGCATGTTATAATCCACATTTTAGGCCTGCAAATTACTGAAACCCCATAGAATAATATATTTCCTATAAGCAGGGACCCTGTAAAATAAAATTGTGGCAGTGGCATATTTTTTTGTCGCATAATATTCGCACAACTCTTTATCAAGCCCAAAATGTAATATATTTTGTATAATTTAAAAAGGAGAACTATGGGGTTAAGGCTTTTCCCCATAGTTCTCCTTAGGGTAACGGGAGGACACATATCCTCCATCCACACAATTTAGTGTAGATGGAGGAATCTGTTGCACTTTTACCATCTGACCATAGGCTGATAGAAAAAAATCTATAGGTGTATGGCCAGCTTAAGTCTCTTTCCCTGCTACCCATCGGTTTTGGTTTGTTTGTTTACAGTGACCCACTGCCAGTACCGTAATGGCATTTTTAAAAAAAATAAAAAAATGTGTTGCACCTTCACTTTTTTTTTTTACTTTTTTAACCAAAGCTTGCAAATTGGCCTTGAAAAAGTCCAGAACAAATAAAGTATTTTGCCAAAGATGGATGGCAGTAGTATCAGTAGTAGCACAGAACATTGTTGATATTACAAATGTTTAGGCATTCTCATGTTTATTTCTTTTGTTTGTATTGATATGACACAAAATAGTGGGGGGGAAAAAGCCAAATCTGACACATTCCACACAAAACTCCAAAAATTACTGGACAAAATGATTGCCCCCCCCACCAATTAATATTTGGTAGCACAGCCCTTGGAAAAAAGGAGGCAGAGTGTGAGACAGGTGATGGAACTGGTATTTCACAAGCATTAGTCAGTAAAAATATCTTCTACACATAGCTGACTCCATAACACTTTCATACAAACATTCACAGTTAGGGTTACATTGTCAGACATACATTTCACTACATGCCTTCTTTGTTATACATTTTCCACATACAGAAATTACTCTTTCAGCTCACTACATTTCCTCCACAACTTGCTACTATGTCCTCACAGAACCTTTTATTCACAACTCGCTATTTGTCTTCACTAAACTTAACTGGTTACAGTCCTTGCTTGTCTAGCTTGTGCAGACAATAATTAAATGTACACCACTGCTCTTCTTTTATTCACATTATTTATTCCTCTGATCTTCCAGCCCAGTCCAAATATCAATTCACAGAGTCTTTTATGGTTACTTCCTTCGCTCCCTTTTTTTCTTTGTTGGCACCTCTTTTATTTTTTAAAGTCCTGCTCCAGTTGCTGACAAACTTTTGCTGGAACAAGCATTGTCCAGTTAGCAGGGAAGCAATTTAGGAAGTAATAAAGGTCATACAGGAAGTATAGGTCATCTTCCTGGCCGTGCAGTGTGACAGAGGGATGTGAAACACAAAAAGTGGCTGCACATAATTTACATACCCTTTAAAAGGTAAAACATTTAAAAAGAAGTAAACCATATAAGTCTACTCAAATGCGCTTCCATGGATCCAGCATTACTAGTAAGAGTAAGGATCTTGTTGTTATGGAAAATCCCATCCGATGGTTTAAAAATGTCAATAGTAGACAGCTCCAATTAAATTGGCATGGATTATACCAACTAAAAATAGAAAAAAGAACATAGGGCACACCAATACTGGGAAAACATGGGGACTACTTCTAATGGCTATATCTTTGAGGTCTGCTGTACACTCACAGGGTTATTCACAAAAGGGTGAAGAGTTTGGAGAAAGCTGGAGAAGTGAACAATCTAGGCTAGTGGTGGAGAACCTTGGCACTCCAGCTGTTCCAAAACTACAAATCCCAACATGCATCTGCCTCTGGGAGTTGTCTGTGGCTGTCAGAGCCTTGCAGTGCCTCATGGGACTTGTAGTTCCAAAACAGCTGGAGTGCCAAGGTTCGCCACCACTGATCTAGGACAACATAGCTGAACTGAAAAGTGAGCTGAATTAGAGAATTTTTCAGAATCATCTATGTTGTCCTAGATTGTTCACTTCTCCTGCCTTCACCAAACTTTTCACCCTTTAGTGAATAACCCTGTCAGTTTACTGCTGCCACCCAGCATTTGATATATCTTTACTGTGCTATATTTTCACCTAAGGAAACACCAAAGCAGTACCAAGGGGAGCCAATAAGGTTCCCATAGTACATGCTGTTATATCCTATATAAATCTTGTGAGCCCATTTTACACTTTTTTTTTTATCTCCTTCTCTATATCGGCTAATGCACTAGAGGTGTGCCTAATGTTCTTTTTTCTACCAAAAGAGAAATAAACCATTTTGGGTCACTCTTTTACTGTTTGTTAAGAATTTTTAAACAGTTTGAATTTAATAAAGGTGCTATTTGTCAAATACAACATGTAGCATGCTTTTCCATTTTAAGGTTATCAAACCATAAGGAAGTTTCTTTCTGCATGTCTATGCTGACAAGTTCGTTTTAAGATGCCCATTATTTGATAGCTATGATTTTGATAGGCAACAACAATAATTTAGGTTTATATGGAGTACTGTTCTTTGCAGCAATCATCCTTGTGCACAGTTGGGAAGAAGACAATCAATTTTCCGCTGATTGCTCTTCTCTAATTGTTCATCTCTGAGGACTTCATACACATTCACATTTGTTGGATGTGAATGAACATGTGCATATAAATGCAGATAGATTAAAATATTTCATGGCAGTAGGGTTTTTATCCAACATCCCTTTACTATCTAATTTTTGTGGCTAGCTAGCCATTGGTGTTTATTGGCAGGTTATTGGATATAGATCACCATAATAATTCACAACAATGACAAGCTAAGAGTAGGATCCCAATGTCTTCCTTGTAAGCCCATACAGAAATTGTCAGGTGAGACTTTAATAATTGTGCATCCTAATATTTAGATGTCACCCTAAAAGTGTTTTCTACTAAACTACAGTGCAGAAATACTATAGTTAATAGGTTTTTGTTATTTATCATTTGGCCTTTCCTGCTCCTTGTCAGGCAGTGTTCAATCAAACACCAGCACAAAACCTTGTAGTCAAATGTGTTAAACATTTATGGTAAATATATTCTTCATGTGTGTTTTTTGGTAAAAAAGAAAAGCTATGAAGATATAGTGCACTGATTACATTTTAAATTTTTTCCTGAAAATGAGGCTCACCTAAATATAAATCAACCAAAACTAACATGCTCAGAACTGATGTAAATAAGCATTTCCCTCAGCCAACACCATGTAGAAGGCACAGAACAGCTGCATGCAGGCGTGCAGGCAAAAACAAGATGAGTGACT
This sequence comes from Nanorana parkeri, assembly GCF_000935625.1. NCBI lineage: Eukaryota > Metazoa > Chordata > Amphibia > Anura > Dicroglossidae > Nanorana > Nanorana parkeri. The sequence continues at coordinate 150,525 of NW_017307128.1, forward strand.
AATAATTATAGGCCAGTGTTAGAATCAGGAAAAAATTGTTGAAGGCGATTTAAAGTGAATTTCCACTTTCACATCTATTTTATATTTGTAACATGTTTCCATTCACATAGCATAAGCTAAAAAAAAACTGCAGTTTAAATTGCTTTTACTTGGGTTAGGGATATTTAGCTTCTTAAGGGTTAAAATGTCTGGTTCTCCTTTTTTGTAATGCTAGGGGGGTTGTGAGGGGTTTATTATAATTTGTAAATTAGTTTTAAATTAGATTTTAATACTGCCTGTCCGAACAAAGGGTTAAAGAATTGCAACCCTGGCTTATAAATTGCATGTTGATGAAGTTAACGAGAGAATCATCATTATTCATCCTTAATTCTTTATATAAGGACAGATCACTGTGAAGGTGCTCAGAAAAAAAGCAACTGGATTCAGCTATGTTGCCTTCTGCAAAAAAAACATCTAAAAGGTAAGACTTTTTTAAATTATTTTTTTCTTATGATTTGTGAATGGGAACATACAACAAACATATAAAGGAGTTTTCTCAAATTTGACTGGCAAAAGTGAAAATACACTTTAATATATTACCTGACTACAAGAGCCATATGTATTCTTATTTGAATCTTGGTCTTCTTTGTGAATGCCAACCAGATCTGTGCAATAATCCAGCATAATTCATGTTATGTCCTTTGCCTCTGTGTGGGAGCTCACTATATTACAAACTGGTCACTGCTACTCCCTCTCCTAGTGCAGTGTGTTTAGTTTTGTATCCCCCCTCCTGCAGTTTTCTGTGGGCAGCCTATAGTGGGCCTGAGCCCTGCCACAGATTTAGTACAGCACAGTGATATTTATTACTGTTATTTATATAAATTGGGCACATATTGTAGTCAAAAAGCAGCAGTCAAAATTGCTCAGTACATGGATTTACTAATAGGTACAGTAGGCCTGTGGCAGAGGCAAATATATAGCTATAAAAACTGTGGAACCAGCACATGATGATCTTCCAAAAAATTCAAACTTTATGACTCATGCATCTGTACAAAGCACAACTTCTGACTCGTTTCTGCCTTACTCAAGCTATGACAGCCACACTTTTTTTCCCCATCATAATTTTAAACATTGTCATTTTATATAATATTATTTACATTACCAAAATTACATTACCAAAAAATGAGTCAGGTTAGTTCAAATAAACAAGACAATATTCTGGGGGGAAAAAAGTGATTCTAGCAGGGTGGGTTACTTGGTGTGTGCCTACAGACTCCACTGGTCTATAGCTGACCTTTTGCTTTTTGCTTGTGTTTTGCACTTCTATATTCAGGCATACAAACATTGTTAAATTGCAAGTATATAAACTGAAGAAACAACTTGTTTACCAGTTCACTCATTTGTTAGGAGAGTCAGCATTCTGCTACATGGGTGTACGTCACCAACCATCTTTAAGTAATAGGCAAACAGCTACTAAGAAGTTAAACATGAGGGGAATGGAACTTTTTCCATTTATGCTAGCAATGGGAGTTGAATAATCTGTCCTATAGAACAGATTGCAGAACTGGACTTGCTGGTTAACACATGGATCCTCGTGGAGTTGCTTACCATTGCTGGCAAATATAGCAAACAGAAATGCTTGCTACAAGAAGGAATGGCTGTTGGATATACTTTTGTACTATTGCTACTGAAAAGAAGCTAAACTAACATGCTATCAGACCACCTCTGTGCCAGATATGATTTTCTGCAGATGAGAGCCTTTGCTGCTTCTCACTGTGGATTATCACCATTAACACTTCCACTTGTGCCAATGCTGCAAATGAGATGTTACAGCAGCATCTACAGTCAGCCAGTATATCTTGATGTACATGATAAAACCATTTTCCGATAACTTAAACACATGTATAGGCTTCTAATAAAAACCATAAGCATCATGTGGAAAACAGGGTCAAGAAATACATTGACTAGATGTTTTCCTAGTAAAAAAAAGTGGGGTGTGCATAGAAGTACAACTAGAAATGTTCCTTTACATTTAAAGATTTATTTTAAACCTGCAAAAGCCCATAGTGAAAAAGACATTGATTCATGGTGAATTACTGTTCCATGACCAAGCGCACAGATTTTAAATTACGTTGGTCACTGCCAGATCGGATTTTCCATTGTTGGCACATTTTTAGCCACTTTGCTTTCTTCTAAAAATTGCTGCACAGCATTCTTATTTCATTTTTATGACATTTCCTAGAGATGTTCAGTTTCTGCTTATAGAGCCTTTTATCATGATTCGTTTCCTTACAAGAGAAAATGTATTGTTTTTAAATAATCTTAAGTGTTGAGCAGTTGGTCTGTAGGGGGCACTGAGAAGTTAAATGTAATATATTCTTCCCTATGAGTGAAGAAGCCATTACAGCATGTACCAGAAGATTTAATAGGTGTCATAATTTATCATGTATACCAAAAAGTGCTTCTTAATTAAGTGCGCACGTTAATGAATTTTTTAATTTGATCCCTGTAAGTACCTTGCTATACTAATTGCAATATTCTACACATTAGTCATCCACTGTTGCCCTTGGCTGTTTTCTATCCTGACAGAGGTAGTCTGTGCTTTTCTGTTAAACTTAATTTAACTCTTGCTGGATACAATTTTATTCTTTAATTTCAATGTTAAAAAGTATCCTTGAACTATTTTGTGGTTGTTCCTGGCTAACTTGATAATAAAGAACAAGTGTGCTGCATGCTGATGATGCACGTCACAGTTGAGAAATACAGAGGGTCACTTTATTCAGTAGGTATGTTGATAGACAGACAGATAGCTATACAGGCAGGTGAAACTGTATGCAGATCTCAACTTTCCTGTATACATCAAGGTTGAACCCTCTGCTCCCCATCTTTCTGTTGGTTGAATAACGTGATGGGTGGAACCATTGCCCAGTAGAGAGGTGAGAGGTAAGAGGAGGCATGGCCAAGATCAGCTTATATAGGAAAAGTTGAGAATTGGCTATAACTTTAGATGATGATATCGCTAGATTAGAGATTTCTGGCCATGCAGGTTTCGCACCAAAGTTTTCATGTTCAGGATTCACACACCAGGTAAACTAAATGGTCAGATTTGACCTGTTGACCAGTGTGAACCTCTGGCTGCTGCCATTCATTTAGTAGTGGTATTACTACTGCCACAAAACGACAACTTCTCACTGTGTGGGCCGCAAGGTCTTAGGATGCCGGTAGCCGCTTGTTTCCTAGCATCCAATCAACCAATGACATCATCGGTTTTAGGATGTCAGCGGCCGCAGAGTCACTGGCTGGTATGGTGCAAAAAAACAAAGATGACATGGGGTCATGATTGATACTACTTACTCACTTGTATTTCTGATAAAACTGTCTATAATGAATAATATCCTACTGTAGTTTACTGTATTAGGATATAAACATTCTTTATAAAACTGTCCTTGTGTATTAAACACAAAGATATTTGCACGTGTATTCTAACGCATACCTTAATTTACACACCATAATTTTGTGACTACGGCCAGCACAGTATGTATTAATGAACAGTGTTAAGCAGTGACCAGCTCACACACAATTAAGAGAATTACATAAAATATGTTTAATCTAAAAGGCCCCTGGCTAGTTAGTGCTAATAAAATAGCGATCCTTAATTCTGTCATATGCCAGGCCTGGGAAATGAATTGCATGGCAACACATAAGGGCTCATTCACACAACAACATGCATAAAAACACACAGAAAACACATTGTGCATTAATCCCTTGCATTTTACCATGCCATGACAGGCGCTGACATGCTGTTTTTGTAATGTTTCTTCTGAATCGTTTCCTCTAACATTATTTCCTTTTGTCTATTGTTGGTTGAGAAAGAGCACATTTTCTGTGGAGTTTTCTGCAAGCTTTTTGCGAATTGCTTTGCAAGTTATGTATGCCTTAACAGCACTGATTTTTTTTATGGCAATTGCTATACTGAGGAGCAGGAGAAAAAGATTGAAGCATTCTAATTGTCTTGTGAAAAGGACACCGCTCACATTCGTATGCCCAAACTCATCAGTCCCATCCAAATTGTCGGCTTCCGGCTTGCAGAGGCACTTTAAGGCCATCACCAGTAGTCCAATTTATGTAAAGCCGCACTCAACAGCTAGGACCTCAATGTAAAAAGGTTTTTTTCCCAGGAATATACAATGTTACAAACATGATGGGATCCATGGGCTCTGACATCGCCAAAAAAGCTTAATCATGGATGTCTCTTTTTAAATTGAGGTACTGGCTGTTGAGTGGGGCTTTACATACATTGCATCCTACATTTCTTCTTTTTTTGGTTCATCTGTTGCTGACTCAATGTGGCCAGTGAAATGAAAGGGCATTTTTGGACCTTATACCAAGATCTATTGGTTAACCCATGCAAATGTTTTTCTTATTTGCCCATGTCCATTGAAAAATCAATGAATGCACTGTAAGTTTTTTTCACACAAAATCAATGTTTTTTATTCATCAAGTTTACAAGTCTGTCAAGAGGCATAGTGGGTAGTGAGTGGCACCAGACATGGGAAAAGTAAATATATGTGAATATTCACTTTAATTACCCTATCATTCCAGTTTACTAAAAATACCCAATCACTTTCATATGAAATAATGTAATCAAATGTAATTGAATAATTTAAGAAAACTGATTTTAACATGATTGGCTAATTGAAGTGAAGTGAATTCACACATAAGAATGATTTGTAAGAGATTTTCAGAATCTTGACACAATAAATTATGCGTTTACATTCTCAACTCCTTTTTTAATCCCTTCTCTGCTGCGTGCAAATACAGACATGGACAAATTTGTTGGTATCCTTGCAGCTCATTGAAACAATACTTAATTTCTCCTTAAAAGTGATAAAATTAAAAGCAATTGTCTCATATCAGCATGCCGTTGGTATGTCATAAAGAAAAACAAATGTGTGAATTGTGTAATCTACAAAGATATTATAAAATGGACTGAACAGATTTGTTGGTGGCCCTTGAAAAGATTATAAATAATTTAGGGATGTTCAGTTACCAAGCACCATACTCAGTACAAGTACATGTACAGATAATTTTCCAGTTCCAAGACTAGACTAGAGAAAAATTCAAAAGTTAGGAGGCAGCTGTCATTTTTTAAGGAGCATGCAGAGCTCCTGGGATATGTGTATCCCTGTTTTAATGTATGACTTTTATTTATAAATATATATTTGGGATGCACCAATACCATTTGCCCAAGTACTTACAGATATAAGTACTGATACATTTTTGTTTATTGTCATGTGACAGTTTTTCTAAAACTATACAGACTAATGATTTCAGGACAGCGGCGGAGCGCCAGAGCTAGGTCCCAGCTGCAACCCTGATAGTTCTCGTGAAAAGGCCAAGTATTGGCACTGGTATCTGAATATCTCTAAAATAATTGGATCATAGTAATATTTCAAACTATAACTGTTCTCTGTAAGTAGTATCACTCATATCTTCAATCTTGTCATTCAGCCTATTTTGATGGAGAAAAGTAGTCAGTCTGCTGTTTGGTATCATTGCGTGCACCACACTAAACATGGACCAGAGAAATCAAAGGAGAGAGCTGCAGCATGGCAGCTTGTAGTATCAACCAGGGGTGACAGAGTGACAACATAGGTGTGCCTGAACAAGATCTTTCATGGCAGGATCACTAGATATTTTTTTAATGACAACTGCAGATTGAAAAAAACTTTAAATCACTTTTGAAGCTAAATCACTGTGGTAACGATTTTATGAGGTTTCTTTGAATGGGTTTAGATGAACATCAACTTTTATTTCAAAGGTCAGTCAGCTAGGATTAAAAAAATTTGACAACAATGAAAAAATGGCTTCTTTGTAACAATAACAATGGGGGAATGTTGAACTCCCCAACAAATGCCATTTTCTGCCAACTGTTAGACTTAGTCAATTTCCCACTAGTCTTTTTCCTGTTACAACAATGGGAATTATAGTAAGGGAACTCTCTCACTTTGCACTCAGGAAGTAGAAAGAGACTGCAGTAAATAGGTAATGAGTAGAATACATGTGCAATTTCAACAGAAACCTCAGCTGTGTTAGCCCCCATATCAAAATGTTTGAACAAAACGTATGCAGTTGGTTAGATCTTTGTTAGATCATGTTAGATCAATTGTTGTTTGCGTTAGATCTCACATAGAAGTAGAGCTCTAACGAACACCTATTAGCCTGAATGAAATTTTACCAGAAAATTGCATGTGGGGGGGCTAGCCCCCCTTATATAATACCAAATATCCATAATATCTCTGTAATTATATGAGTTTTAACGTTGAAACCACTTAATCTTACCAAATCTGACGAAGACATATTAGCCTCAATTAAATTTTACCAGAAAACTGCATGTGGGGGGCTAGGCCCCCTCATTAATCACTTAATAAGTCTGTAATTATGTGAGATCTAACAAAACAACTAGTTGATCATACCAGGTCTAACAAATCGCTTCCAAAATAGCTAATTGTTTGGTCAATTTTTTGATAAGGGGGGGGCTAAGGACGGGTTAGCCCCCCCCAGCAAATAACTGTTAATATCTCTACTACTATGTGAAATCTAACAAAGATCTAACCAACAGCATATGTTTTGTTCAAAAATGTTGATATGGGGGGGGCTAACACGGCTGAGGTGAAACAGCAGCAAGAAGGACCCTGCAATTACATTCCTTAAATCTTTGCAACATTTATAAGTGAACATTCCAGTTATTAGTACATTTATAATAAAAAAGCAATTTCACAGAGACATTAGTGAAGTTTTATTTTTATAAACATTTTGCTGACATGTTATACAGTACTTATATTACTTTTTTCTATTACTGAGCCAGAGAACAATAACAAGCATTTCTTTTCATTTACCTAAATGTTTTTATGCACGCTAAAGATGCTCATCAATAAATATTAAAGCAGTCCCCATCCTCTTTCTAATAACATATGCCAATGCCTGCTTTAGGCTGTAAGAGCCAATTCCCTCCTGCTGCTTTTGAGCGCCAGTACTCTCCAAGCAGCGATTAGTAGATTTCGTGCGTCACAGGGACTGACTCCAATCACTTTTAGCCTCTAAATTGCCTAGCTTCTATGCAGTAGCACATAGTAGGGTTTGTGACTTGGGCCTTGTCTACATCATTAAAATCCACAGTATTGAAAAGATTGTTTGCATGACTGCAGCAATGCCTTCATTGGAGGCTAATCACTTTCTCTTTCAGGTTGATGCATATAGAACACTTAAGGGTAATCACCAGCTAACTGCAAAGGGAGTGTTTTAAAACATTTTAGCAAGTCAACTGACAACAGCTTGAGGTAATATTAGCCATATTAGATCTAGACAAGGACTCTTCAAACAAAGAAGCTGGCACCACTCAATAAATCAATGGCGCATACTTGAAAGCTATAAGTTCTGAGTCATTATTTTTTGTTAGCTTTATGATAGCTATATAAAATGCTACTTCAAGTTAAACTGCAAAAGGCAACCCCAGAAAAAAATTAATTAAATAATTGAGGCATAAAACATTATTACTTGAGTGCCAGCTTTGCGCTGATAGTATTGTATAGCAGTTGTTATAAAATAATATTATAGAAGTATTGATAGTGGAAAACATGTCAGCTAGTTGTTAAAAGCAAACTTTTGAATGTAAGGTTAAATGTGGTTTAATGTAAACATTAGAGATGTTTAATTATTAAGGCTGCTGGTGCTTTTTTAGTCCTTATATGGCACCTATTTTTTAAAAAATAAGTATCTCTGCAAATGTTAATTTCTCCTGACCTAACCCTTTTTTTCAAGCGATTTAAAAAAAAAAAAAATTTTAAAAGAAAGAAAAAAAAAAAAGGAAAAACATAAATCAAGCATAGAGTACTCATAATTTCTAAAAAGAGCACCAATAAGTCCCCAGAGTGGAGCAGACATTTTCTAGATAAACTGGTAGTGTTGGTGCACCAAATTTGCACAATGTTGGGCTCTTCATTTTTGTTCAAACTTTTTAAAAAAATTTATGATGGTCATTTTAGCTAAAGTTTTTTTCATTTTTGGGATTAGTTCTCTTTGGGTCACAGGAGGACATTTACTAATGTTCTCCTGTGACCCAAAACTCAGCATATAGCGGGTTATTGCCCACTATTTGCTGACAGCACAGATCCGTGCTGCTGCCGGGAAAGATCCCAACAATATTCTTGGGATCCACCCCACTGCTTGTTTGACAGCTGGCTCTGCCTTTCTAAGATCAAGATCAGCGGTTTGTGATGGCTCACTTCACAATCAATAGAGCCAACATGTGACAGCTGCAGTGTTGCATGTCGGCTCTAACTATGGGGATAAGTGCATCTCACTCTCCTCATAGTTGTCCTTTAAAGTGCTATAAAGAGGAGCATATGCAGTTGTTCACCATGTTAAAATGCATATTCATTGAGAAGATACATCTACTCATTAGCCACGTTAAATAGAAACTACCAGCATCCACCAGCCTCTGATCTGCAAGCAAAAAGGTATCTCTGTGCATCGTCACAAGACCCTGTGTTTTTACACAGGTTCGGTACTTGAGTTAAGTTTTAACTTATGTTTTATTGCTTTTTCTTTTTTCAATTCAAAGCAATTAAACTATGTGGGGGCCTACCCGAGTCCACGGCAGAATTTGCAAACCACCATCACTGCTTTCTTTACAGAACTTGCTCCTGAGCTCTCGATTGATAGACTTGAACTGGACTGGTACATAGGTCCCTGACCAGATGGCAACCTGATAAATGAGAGATGTATGAGAGAGCACATTTCAGTACTTTTGCATGAAGAGCATGAGAAGAGAGAATCCTACAGTCTGCAAGAGCCAAGGAATCCCTAAACTTTCAATGTAATAGACATGTGCGATTCGTTTAGTTCCGAATCGAAATTCGGACGAATTTTCGTAAATTCGGATGTATCCGAATTCCAGACATAACGAATGCAAACGAATCCGAATTTCCATTTCCGAAATTCGGTAGCGTTCGCACGAACGTTCGTTTCGTTTTCTGTTCTTATTCGTTTCGTTCGTTGGAGCAAAGTGACATTAGAGAAGGAGAAAAATATTTTTTCCCCCTCAAATGTCACTTTTGCTGCAAACGAACGAAACGAATAAGAAACGAATAAGAACAGAAAACTAAACGAACGTTCGTGCGAACGCTACCGAATTTCGTCCGAATCCGAATTCCGAATTGACTTTCACACCCGAATCCCGAAAAACGAAATAACACAAATCCGAATTTAAAACGAAACAAAACAAATTTTTTGGCAGTGCACATGTCTACAATGTAACAATTACCAAATCTTCACTGATCAGACCTGGCTGTGTTCACTATGCAGAAAGAAAGAAAGGGTATTGAAGCCTTACATGCAGGTTTTTCAACAACATCATATACTGTACAACACTGGTGGCTTTCTTCCCTTCAAATAATTTTTACAAACAAGGTTAAAGTGCTATCTATTATATCCTCAGATGAAGTCGAAGATAAACTGGGGCCCTTTATTCTCTGCGCTAATGTATACCCTTACATAGGTTTACTTACTTTTGAAACATCATATATCAGATGTACTCTTCCAGCCATGTGAGTAACTACATATTACTCCTTTGTATGACTGCTGCTGGTTTTTTTCATTGTCTATTTTCATATGGTGGTCTTTATGGGACATGCTCCCCACTCAGTTGCAGTCCGGCAGTCTGATACAGGTTATAAAGGCCTTCTGCTAGGCAGAACACATGACAAGGTGCCCTTTTCCACTACTCGCTTAGCCCTGTTGTTGAAACCCTACTGTCTACCATTTATTATTGGAAATTAAGTCACACCTTCCTTTGTGGGAACTTGGGATGAGCTTCAGGTTCAGATTAGTGTAATGATTGAGCGAGTTTGGCTGAGGATCTCAGCTGCGGAGATGCTTTGTGGATGGCTCAGGTGGGGGGTTCACACTTACACTCTTTAGTGTGGCTGAGTGAGGTTGGAACCCTTAACACATCATATGCCACCACAGGCTGTAATTGCAGAGATAACAACAAGTGAACCTTCCCTCTTTGCAATATTGTGGTTAGTTGGGGCCTGTGGGGATTTGTAGTTCAAAATAAAGTAGTTCACTCCATGAATGCAAAAAACTATAGCAACTACAGCAACTTGGCAGAGGAAAGAAAAGTAGTCCCGTATTTGTTTTGGTATACAGTAGTTCACTCCACTAATGCATAACACTATTGCAGGCTTATCAAACAGTAATTAGGAGTACTCCTGAGCAAGCCCCCTTTGTAGAGCAGTGTCTCTTTAAACCCCACTGAGTTGCAGGCAATGTAAACAATTACAGGGTCCAGGATGGTACTTGCGGTTTGTTGGGGTATTCAGAGCCCTCCAGGAGTACAGGGCAAAGGATCACTGCTGTGCTGGAAGAAGTCCGGATTAATGCTGCTGGAGTGAAAGGTTCATGTGCTGGAGCAGAGGTATGAGCCCTAAGAAATTGCTCAACGTTCTACCTCGCTAGAACATTGAGCAAGTGTGCCTTCCAGGCTTTTATGAGTAGGCAGGTGTGTTGGGGCGGAGCAGTCAGCAGAGGCCCTCCCGAACGTCTCCTAGCAACGGGATGCTTCCGAAGGGCCAGGCTGCTACGCCCTCACTCCTATGTGTGACGAGTCCGAGGGAGACGTCTGGAGGGAGGAGCCGAATACGCAAGCCTGCCGGCCCGTCTCCTAGCAACGAGACGGTGCCGCGGTTCGTGACAATTAGCCAAGAATTCAAACCAAACTCAAGCCGCTCACAGTTTGGGAAAATGGAAAAGTATTGCCATCATTCCCCGCCATAGCAAGCAATTACCAATCATGCATTTCCTGGCCTTTGAATGGTGGTCAGTGGCTTAGAATGGCCAAAAACAGCAGTTTTATTATGTGCCAGCACCATTCCCCTAAAAGTCAGGGTTCTCAGTAGTCTTTTGACAGTGTATGTCACAAATGTCACTGCTTACAAATGTTTTTCTTGCAGGGAGAGATAGTTGCTGGTTAACAGTGCCACTAATCTGTGCTATGTACAGTACTGTAAAGTGCCCTATTGTGCTACAATACTGTATTACAGTGAAATGCAGTGTGGTGGGCACCTTTGTTTGTACCCCCCTGGGTTCTCTGTTCCGTATTGTGATATTCAGTATTATGTACCCACCTCTGTGTTCACAGTAAATAGTGTTTGTGACAGCAATAAATTCAGTCACTGTTTAGTTGCTGGGCCCCACCTGCAGTATTTTTTTAGTGTGTTTTATTGAGGTTGGTTTTTAACTTTTTTATTTTAAATTTTTACAATTTTTTTTCGTTTCTAATAAGTTAAAAAAACAAAACAAACAAAAAAATCAAAACAAGTTTTGAGGTTTATTTTAGTAGGGTTGGTGTTTGGGGTTTAGTGTTTTAGGTTTTTTTTTTGTTAGAGATATATATTTTTATTCAATATAATTTTGCTAGGGCATTTTAAATTTGAACATAAATTTGTTGCTGACGCAGGCAAAGTTAACCTTTGTTTGCTAGAACACCACCTCAAACTAGTGTGGTACAGTTTAGTGCACCAAATCACAATATATTTAAGTGCACCAAAGCACCACATCCTCAGTCTTCCTATTGCCATAGCTGCTAATAAAGTTAGGTACACCCCATTTTAACATGTCGGGAAGGCCTAAAGAGAGAAGCAGTGGTTCTTTACATGCAGCTAGTAAAGAGCAAGCAGGTTCTGCATTCAATGACAAAGTGGTGGCCAGACCACATCTTTTAAAGGCAGGGCATGTCTGCCTTTTCTTTCCGGCAGTGCATGTGCTATACAGCAAGAGTAAAAAGACAATATAAGGCCAGCACACCTAAAGAGGCCTTATATTGTCTCTCTATACAGCCAGAACATGCAAAGGTCATGGCGTGGATAATTAAGCTTTCCGTATCCTCCTCCCAAGTTTTCATCAATAGCTGCAAATGCACCCTCTTCTTCCACACCTAATTCCGCCATTGCCCTGCAAACTGGCATGGAGGTGTTGGTTGATTTTTTTTTTTCAGCTCAGCAAGAGTAATTTTATGTAGGAGGATGTTCAAGAATTCTTGTTATCAGATGTGGAAGAAGAGAGCACCAGGAGCATAGAGTTCAGGGTCAACTGGCAGAGAGAAGTAATTGGCATTCATGTTTCTGCATCTGCATCTTGCTGCCAAGTAGGTTCGAGTGATGAAGAGGACAGAAATAATTAGGTGCCAGACCGTACCTGGATACCAGAGATTGTAGTGGAGAAAACTGAGGAAGAGGCACAACATCAGTATGGCCGGATATTATCCAGGGGCAGCTTGCAGAGGAGTGGAGGGAGTACAACAGAACCAAATCTATATTATCCATATCAGTATTAAAAACCATTACAGAGCTCGCTGCAATAATTTCAAATGAAACAGGCCCAAACAATATCCTGCCTAAAAAATATACAATGGGTCTTTCTTACCTAAACCCCTTCTAAAAAATTTACCTGGGTACAATATCCCCCCTATAAAACAATCCCCCACCTTAGGAGGACCCCTTACATAGTCTCAAAAGACCATTCTGATAAAGTGTATAAACACAGAATATGCCCTAACATCTCATATGAAGTTATAAATTGTATAAACAAAAGTATAAAATATATCATCTGCTGAATATATTCATCATCTGCTGCATAATCTGAAACTAGTAATAATGATTATTATTAATGCTTGACTCATTTACCTTACCAACCTCCGATCACCCAAAGAATAACATTTAAATATTAACAAACCACTTACAAAGCAAACTATGCCCCAGCTACATAACCAATCCATCTTAAAATATCACCCAAATTGTTTGTTTCACTCCTCCAAAGACCTTCTGCTCTCTAGCTCCTCTCATGCTCACTTCCAGGATTTCCAGAGTGTCTCCCATCCGCCAGGTAGGGAATGCCCTACCTCAACCTGTCCAGCTATCTCTATCCATCTCTACTATCTCTGCCTTTAGACGATTCAGGGAAGCCTATCCCTCCTCTAGCTAGCAACTGAACTTTTACTTCCCCAGACAACTCATCTCTACGCAGTTACCACTTGTATCACTTTCCCTTCACTTTGGGGAAAGTGAAGTGTTAACTTTTGGTGTTATATACACTGAGTGGCCAGATTATTATGACCACCCCATCAGTACTTCGTTGGGCCACGAGATGACTTTGTTGTGCCACCTCTTGACTCCACGGGATGTTGAAACGTGATGCGAGGAATCTGACACACTGCACTGTTGCCCTTCTGTTGTATTGTACCAGTCTTGCCACTCTCTGTTCTGCCCTAACATTGACTAGTCGCTGATGGCCACAATTTGCAGGTTCAGAACCAGATTTTCGGCTGACAGTCCAGTCTCTAAAAACGTTAACAACAGCTGCTCTTGAACATTTAACGAATTCTGCTGTTTTGCTGATACTCGCTCCATGGCTCTGAGCGCCAACAATCATCCCACGTTCAAAGGCTGTTAAATTGCGTTGTTTACCCATATCTTCAGAAAAAAATCACTTCTACTGTCGTGGTTAACAACCTGCTCCCCTATTTATAATGGTCTGGCCCTCTAGCAACTTCAGCGCGAAATTATAGCTAATTTGCCTACAAACGTCAGGTGGTCATAATAATCTGGCCACTCAGTGTACATCCTGTATTATAAAAATTAAGAATAATAATAGCATGGTAAAATGATTATGACAAAATTATCCAGACAATGTACTATGACAAAATATGTACTCTGACCCCTTAAATCAGTATGACCACAGATGCATGCTATGGCATGTCAGTGGTTTGTACCAACCTTGAATTTCCTTTTTAAATAAAGTTTAAAAAAATGCAGTAGCATTATTATAAGCTGGTCTAATATGATGTCATACCAGAAGACGTAACATCTAACTAGACTTTCTCTTTAAAGTGTATGTGAATGCTTAACCTGCACCATTAATTGGTACATTTACACTTATATAGTATACTAAATTCTGCAAATACCTGTTTTTTTATTGTTCTAAAACAGTCATGAAAAATATTCAGCCCTGTATACACAGGTGGTGAGGTGGGGTGGAGCCTTCTTGTGACGATAGGCAGCTTCTGACATCACATTCTGAAGAAGCTCTTTTATTTCAATGAGAAAACTCTGGTCTGCCAAGCCTATTACTAGACAGGGAGACTGTAGTTCTGTTAATTATTGTTGGAAGGGCAGGGTTATGGGACTGTCAACACAAGCTGACTAGGGGATTGCAGACTCACCAAGCTTTTTAATGGAATCCTGGTGTTCCCTTGAAAGCCAAACTGTGCATGTCTGTCAACACTACTATGGAACTGAACCCTGGATAGCAGGACAGAACAAAGCAGGAAAAGTGGCAGGATTACCAGGTATTTTTTTTTTTTTTTCAGCACATAAAAAAGTAGACCCAATATGGTTAAAAAAATTTGCTTTATTTGCATTTGCATTCAATTTAAGCTAGTTACACATGAACAATCTACTAAGTTACAAAACATAAACATATGCTATCAACACAACTGCAGCATTGGATGGAATTAGATGGAATCAAACATGATCTAGCTTATCCAACCACTTATACAATTGTATCCAGTTTTAATGAATAAATATAATACTATGTCCACAGTGGTTCAAATGTTGTTGACTGTGATGTAACTGGTCTTCAAATATTGATTGTTATGACATATATTATTTTAAATATATTTAGGTACATTATTGTTTTATGTATTTTAAGTCTCATTTCAGTCATTTGTAAATTATGTGCTCTTTGCAACCCCTAATCTTATGCAGTCATGATTTGTTAAAAAAGCTCTAGTTTAGAATAAATTAATGTAAAGTAAACCAATTAACATCAATTTTCAAGTGTAATGTAAAAAGGTAACACATTATTAATAATAATGAAGTTATAATAAATATGTTAAAGTATAAAAAATAATTATGATGTACATACAAATATCAAATGAATATTACATAGTGCAACATAGTGTAAAAGTACATACTGTATATATAATACTGTGCTGCATTAGCTTTTGCATGTGGTCTACATTATTTATGTTAATCAACTGCAGTTCAATCACTGGATTTCACAAGAAAGTAAGATGTATGTTAAGTATGTAGATGTAGATGAATAGTCTAATTTATAATACATGAGAATCATTCTATGCATATGATCATTATTTTACAAAAAGTTGTCAAGCCTGATGCAGTGATCATGGCTGATCACTGCCTAAGGAAAATTAAGAAAGTTGTGAGGAAATCATTGCTAGAAGACTTTCTTTACATTGAGTGAAGGCATCAAACATAAATGCTTGTCTTTTGAATGAATCATCACAATTTATACATTATATATCAAGCACATGTTAGATGAGTAAATGATAAAACTAAAGATATGAGCCACGTTTTTAGTATATAACAGTTCAGGTTTTCCTTTGTCTGTAACCATCTCTTTAATCAACCAGAAAGATGTTTACTATAAATTTGTATATATTAAAGCTTCAATCTTGAGCATTAACTTTCCACATGGTGAAAGACAAATAGGGTTATTCACAAATGAGCTGAAGGATGCCGCCATAGTTTCGGCTAATCACTCGGGTCAGTTTGGCTGCCGGAGCCCTTCGGTTGAGTCTAACCAAAGGGCTGCTGTACAGCCTATTCACTATAGCCCATACAGCAGCCGAAGGCAGACGAAGGACTCTGCTGAAGCAGACTGTATGTACCGTAAATGACAACAGCTGGGCAGAGCCAACAGAGATGTCACAGCTGGCTCCGCCCACTTGTTGTTGTGCTGTAATGACAGTTCAGCATCCTCAAATGACCCGGGGATGCTGATCTGTCATTATACAACAACTGGGCGAAGCCGGCCGTGACATCTCGGCCAGCTTTGCCCAGTTGTTTTTATTTGCCCGGGACCTGCTAGAAGACTCTGGCAGGTGCCGGCCAAAAGTAAACAGTTTGTTTATACTTTGCCATCATCTGTCAGATTCTTCCTTCTGTGGTTGGAGTTCGTCGCGTGCAGTGGGGTCGGCGGGCATCTTTTAAAAAAATGTATATTATTTATTATCTTTATTTTTTAATCTCGTCGAGTCGTTTGCATCGTGGATGACACTGGACATCGTGATTGACCCTGCATTACGTCAGTGGAACCATCCATTTTTTTTTATTAAAGGACTTGTCAAATATCCTTTGTTTTGTTTTGGTTTTTTTTCAAATAAAGGATTTTTCAAAAGTCTGCCCTCTTTTCCATTTTCTAAGGGGTTTATTTATTAATGTTCTCACATAACCTTCACCTAAGATTCATACATTGTATATTAGATTAAATTAGAAACATTTCTGAATCTTGGAGGAAAGTGTAAATTCACTGCCCCAGAGCATTCCAAGATAACCCCTAAAACATGTTTTTGTCTAGGATAGATTGTGGTGGAGTTGGAATCTCTGTTAGATGTTATTGCTGTCCATGTTTTTACTGGGGAGACTTACTCTTCCTTTTTGTCATGCTCACCATTGCCATTCGGGCAGAAATTGATTGGAAATACAATATTTTACAGTTGTTTCCATAACAGGGGGTGAGAGAAAATCTAATGAGAATACCTCTTCCAGTGACAGATGTTTAAGAGGGGCTTTTCCTCTCATTTTGGAGAGATTTCTTCTCACTTTCTGCCATGTCTTTAGGACAGGAAGTGAAGGCAAATCTCCCAAAATGGGACACAACAAAATAATACCTATTCTGTTAAACGTTTTGGGTTACAATATACTTCAATTGCTGAAGCCTCATTTGCATGGACATGCCTTGCCGTGCAGGATGCATGTCCATGCGGTGACCTGTGCATGGTACCAATACGGATGCACGCCCTTGGACACAGACAGTCTGCGTTCAAGGTAGTGCATCTGAACCTATATGAATGTTCCAGTTCGGGACAGTGTATAGCCATGTGCAGTTGCATCCTGTCATAGAGATGTACAGGCAAGCTGCACATGGCTACATGGAGCACCTCTCCCTCCCGGTCACAGGTCTCTGCATGGAGGTGCACACTGTTCATGTCCATATGAATGAGGCCTAAATGCAACATACTGTTACTGCAAAAAATGGGGCTTTACTTTGTGTTATGAAGACACAACAGGAAGTGAGAAAAAAATCTGTCCAAAGTTAATGTGGTTGTACTTCTAAGCCTGCTGGTCATAGTGCAAAGGCAATGTGGTGCAATTCACCTGGGTGAATTCAGACATAAGATCACAGAGTCTGGGAATTTTGAACTTGGATTCAAACCCATACCTTTCCTAAACCGCTCTACACACAGGTATCTTAAATACATCCTTTAAAATACTTAAAGTGACATTAAACCCTCAGATTTTTTTAACATAAAACAATACTGTAATGTGTGCCTTACTGTAATCCATGGTTGTTTCCCTTCTCTTTGATGCTCTTCCTTTTAAAACTGTATCTGTTCTCATGCTTGGAGAAAACTTCCCTTTTCAGCTCAGGGCCTCTTCCTGTAGTGCTGGCTCAGGTTACAGCCTATACAAACGGATACACAGACACCGTGTCTGACAAGGCAGTCTGCTGAAAAGGGAAGTTCTCTCCAAGCATGAGAACAGATACAGTTTTAAAAGGAAGAGCATCAAAGAGAAGGGAAACAACCATGGATTACAGTAAGGCACACATTACAGTATTGTTTTATGTTAAAAAATCTGAGGGTTTAATGTCACTTTAAGTCTGTTTCACATAGAATAGTTGCTGCACTGCACAGAGCTGCACTGCAGTCAGAACAGATCCTGACAATATTGTTGGGATCCACCCCACTATTTGAATGACACTGCCTCTCTAGAGACATAGACAGCTGTGCCCGCCCCCTCCCTCGTCCGTCCATCCAGTCAGCGCTGGAGGAACAGAGAGGGGAGGGGGAATCCCTGTGGACATGCAGGAAGATGATCGAAAACCTGAGCAATCGGCATGTAAGAAGATGATCGTGAACTTAGCGATCAACGTTATTTGATCGCTCAGTTCTCGATCTATAGAGCTGCCTCTGCCTAACATCACTTTAAAGTTTTCTGAAATTGTAACAATATCTCTTAAACACCCTCTCTAACCCCCAGAGAACAATTTAGGGTAAAAATATTTCAGAAGTTACCATGTATGCAGATGCTGTTCAGTCAATAAGCAAAAAGTTGCATTGATACTTTATTATGTTAATTATTCTCATCCATGTTTTAATAAATTAAGCTACATGTGTGCATTAGTCTGTTGAAAAAAAAGCTGCATGCTACAGTACATTGATCTGAACTTTGCTGACTCCAATTAACTTATTAAAGAGCAGGGTCACAACTTTTAGCTGAATGATACAAAAGGAAAAGGCTGCAGCTCCCCAACTCCTCTACTTGTTTTTAGTGATATGTCTTTGAAAGTTGTGGTAGTAGGCTGGAAGTACCCATGACAAAAGGTAGTAAAGCTGTAAAATCATCCTAAAGAACCTCTGAATGGTGGTTTTGTGTTTAAATTGATCTATCATAAAAGAAACATGGCAAATGTGCTGCTTTTGCTTGCCCTTGCAAGGTACGCTCCCAAAGGTGAGGGCATTGGGTCAGGTATCATTCAGGAGGGGGAGATGCATGCTTGCTGTCTCCACCTTGCCTGGCCAACCAGACATGTCTGGATAGGAGTTTGATATGATTTTTTTGTAGGAACCCAAGCTGTTTTTTCTTAAAGGTCCATCACATCATTTAAAAATGTAAAAAAATGGTGTAAGAGTTTTTAAAAGAACCTTATCCAGGCACATCATGGCTGGCCAGGAAAGTGGAGAGCAGCAAGTGTGTGCCCTCTTCCCTCATCCTTGAACTATACCAGGTCACCTGCCCACAACATTCAGAGGGTAATTTGAAAGGGAGGCAGTGAAGCCTTCCCTTGCAAGGGACCTTGTCCCCATGTTGATATGAACAAGGGCCTAATCCTAATTTTAAGACACAGGCTGCATCAGGCTGTGGGACACTGCAGGCTCCCCACCACAGCCTACATATAATAAATGGGCTGTAAAATGTAGGCTGCAGTGTAACGTATCACTGTTAATTATAGTGGAGTACAGATAGTGAAAGTCGTCCTACACAATAATCCTCCTCTCTCTTGTCCCCCTCACACCACACCAGTCCCCCTTACAGTACAGTATTGTAATCATTTTTATATGAATATTTTTGGGTTGTGGAACGAATCATCTGAATTTCCATTATTTCCTATGGGGAAATTCGCTTTGATATACAAGCGCTTTGGATTACAAGCATGCTTCCGGAACAAATTATGCTCGTAAACCAAGGTATTACTGTACCAATGATAAAGTGGTATACTTTTAATGCAGATCTCCTCCTATTCCTCTGGAAGATGTTAAAATTTTTCTTCCACATTAGTTTTTTTTAAATGTAGCCATTTTTTTCATATTTTTCAGCTTCCCTGCCTATAGTCTTTAATCTTTATCACTGTTTGGAGAAACAGTAGGCCAAGTCCCTGTGAAAAACAGTAAACACAGATGTTAACCTGATACTGTTTAACATTTTTATTAAATTTTTATAGTTTAATAGAAATAATAAAAACAAAAATAAAAAACACATTGGGGTCTATTCAAAAAGCTGCCGAGGGCAGCCGAGTGAATGACCGATCAGAAGTGAAGTGAGCCGAACACTGTTCGGCTATTCACTTCAGGCTGGTACGGCTGATTTCAGCCGTACATCGGCTGAAATCCGCCGTACATCGGCTTGCTTCGTGTGGCTTCGGATGAGCCGAACATGCTCGGCATGTTCGGCTGACCCGAAGTGCAGAAGGAGTTCGACTCAGCCGATCCAACATCTGGATCGGCTGAGCCGAACCTACGGCAGGCTTCACACTGCTGTTCGGGCTATTCTGAAAGATCCCGAACAGCAGTGGTGGGGAGAGAGTCCTGAACTGGTGTGAGGTCCAAGTCACCAATGAAGGTTTACAAAGTACTTACTCTCCTTTCTTTAAGTGGCTGAACAAAGTTAAGCGCCTTTCACATGGGGATTTCCTATAAGGTCTGTCAGTTTTTCAGGCAGGCCTGATTGCAAGCCCAATGTTAGTGTATGGGCAGCTGTATTTAAACGGACAGGTGTCTATTTATATCCTGTTACCCCTGGCTCTAGCCAGGTGCGGAAAACCAAATGAATCCATTTGGCCTTACTTGATCGGAGGTAATTTGATGTAAAAGGACGCCTGTCCACGCACGGATCCCCACCTGATCTGACAATATTAAAAGGGACCTAAAGTGGAGAGGCAAGAGAAAGGTACAGTAAAAATGTAATGCTCGAGGGCAAAACATTGGTTTATTTAATGCCAACCTTGTTTTTTCCTATGAAGGGCAAACCAACAGTTTTTTTAGGGCCCATTCAAACAAACTATTGCAATCCAGTAATGAAACATTACCACGTCACATTACCGTTACCATGTGTTAAGGTGCCCATACACCTTACAATTATCTGCAGATTTTCTGTGGTCAGATGGAAAAAGTGCAACAGATTGGCCCAGGTGGAGATTACTCCATCCACACAATTTAGTGAAGGTGGAGGAATCTGTTGCACCTTTTCCATCTGACCACAGAAAATCTGCAGATAAATTGTAAGGTGTATGGCCAGCTTTACACATGCTGGTATGATACAGTGCCATTTATTTCCAATGCATCCTCTCAATGTACTTGCATTCCGTTGCACAACACGCTAACATGCAGTATGTTTCCATGCACAGCACTGCCTAAATGCATTTTTGGTGTGTTTTTGGCTGTGTTAGGAAGCTGATTAAAATGAATGGGCTACCTTACCACAACGTATGTCAACGTGCAACATAATACGTTAACGGTTGTAAAAGGACCCTGAAGTGTCCTGCTCTCAGCAGCGGATATTCACATTTCTATCACTCTCCTGCTGCTTTGTTCAGCAGATAGAAGAAAATAACCAGTACTTCTGGGTATGAAGGAGCATGTCACAATGGTGCCTGGTGGTTGTAGGCCCAAACTAGAGCACCTCCAAGCTTAAATGGATAGATGTCACCCAGAGGATGTCAAGCCCAGCTTTCAAGTGCTCTGAAGTGTTGTGAAGGATGGTTTAGTCATGTCTACATATTAGAGATCCACCGATACCATTTTTTCAAGTCCAAGTACTTTCCCTCAGGTACTTTCTGATACCAATTACCAATACTTTTTCTTAAAGGGACATTTTCTAAAACAATTCAGACTAATAATTTTAGGGCAGTTTCTTTATAATTATGAAGAACTGTAACTCAATCCATGATTATACTTGTTCTGATACAAAAAAATTATTTTAACTAAAACTGCATTTAACTGTGCTTAAGAAGCGCTTCTCATTGGTCAGCGCGGTCATCTGACTGCACTGACCAATGAGTGCTCACAATTTGCGAGTGAAATTCAAAATCCATAGAATGGGGTACAGATAGTACACCCGGCGGAGGGGAAGGACCTTTTGACAAAAGGTAAGTATAGTGCGGGGTGGTTGCCAGATTTAGGTGGGTAATTCCATTTTCTCAAATTACTTGGGAAAATTAACCTACCCTTTAATGTGCATTGTACGTGTTGAAGAGCGCTGCTGCCCCACTACCACAATATGTCACAGAGTGCAGGGCCGGCCTTAGGCCTTTAGGCGCCCTGTGCGAGAAAGCTTTACAGCGCCCCTCAGTGACCACACCCCTCAGTGGCCACACCCCCAGTAACCACACCCATTTATCACCCATATTTTTGGTAAAATATAAAAAGACGGGGTCACATCGATTTGAATTTTTCATTTTTGTAATTTTTTTTATTATTTACCTTTTTTTAATCATTTTTTTCATTTTTATTTTGTATTTTGAATCACTTTTTTTATTGATATCACATAGGGGATAAAAAATCCCCTATGTGATATCATTCAGTGCTTACAGGTTCTCTTTATCAGCCTGCCCTCCAGTACAGAAAATCCAGCACAGCATTATTCTCTGTCTTCTGTATAGCTCAGGTTGCGACAGCTGACACAGGAAGCGCTGTGAATGGACGTTCTCGGATCTGCTCCCTGCTCTCCATCCTGAACTACTTTGCCGTGGTCCTGGGTTCCCGAGAAGAGAAGGGGAGCCTGAAAACCACAGCAGGGAGGGGGTGGTTGGAGGTATGGGCTTTGCAGGGGGGATGTACCTTGGAGGGGAGGGGGTGGTTGGGGGTACGGACTTTGCAAGGAGGACATATCTTGGAGGGAAGGGGCTGGCGGACAAGCAGGCTGCTCTACAAGTAATCTGGCCGGATCACTTGTACAAAAATGAGAAGCCCGGAGCTATTTAAAAATCTAAAGTGCCAGCATTGGTGCTATGTATCGGGGGCAAGTAGTATTGTGAACCAATACTACTGGTAGTACCAATACTAGTATCCATATCGGTGCATCCCTACTGCATATCCAATCAACCTCTGCAGTATAAGGGCAGAATTAGTCTGGTAAGAAAATGCAAGTTTAAATGTAATGAGGGTCCTGCTATGGCTTATTATGAAAGTTGTAGGAATAAAAAGGACTTGCACAAAAAAGTGAGATTGGTAATTGTTTTATGGAAAACAGTTTAAAAACAAATCCAGTGTGAAGTATCAGGCCCCGTTATTCACAAAAAAATATACAGGTTATTTATTCTCCTTTGCACTGTATACTGTCATAACAACTTCCATCTTTACTGAATGATTGTTATAAACAGAGGAAACAAGTGCAAGGAAAACAAATGTGTAATGCAGTAATCCCAGGAGAGAAGTGAGACATCTTGTTTTCTTTATGTAATATACGTTATTTGAATGACAGGATTAAGAACACATTACTGCTCTTTTAAGCATATTATTTATCATGTGTTTTTCTATTTCCATTGGTCTTATGTTCTTGTTTAAAAGACTAAAAAAATTACCATGCAAGTTACTTGATATATAAAAAAAAACATTAATAACATTCATAAATATTCATGCTCACACCTCTATAGAAATATGTGTCATTGTATTTACTTGGCTGTTTAGCTTATTGCTAGTAGTAGTTATTCACATTGAGCTGGACTTGTTAATAAAGTTTCAAGTCTAACACAATGTGACAAAGTATCGCTAATTATAACACGTCCTGAATAAATGGAAACCTTCACAGACCTGTTCACAGTAATATTTTACTCTCTACCTTAACTATTAACCAAAATTAATCTTATTTGTGTATCACTCAGCTGTAGATCCTCAAATCATCTCTGAACTCATACTGACACTGTCCTTCCTTCTGGAGGGTGGCTACTTTTGTTCCCCATGGTCCCTGTGTGCTGTAAAGTAGCCACCGCTCCATGCTGGCTCCCATGATGGACTATAATTTCTAAACAAATTAGTAAACGAAACCTGTGATTGTAGTCCATCATGTGAGCGAGCTTGGAGTGGTGGCAAAAAGCCAAAGAGACTGGAATAGGGAGTTAAAGAGAAAGGGAAAAACTCTGGAGAAACCAGGAGATTGCGCATACGAGAAGAAGGTCTTAAGAAGAGTAGCAGGGAGCATGTTTGGGTGATATTTTGAGACAATGTTGGTGTTGTAGTTTGGGGCAGAATGGTGGATAGATTTATATGTTATTTTTAGCATTTTTAATTGTTTTTTGTGTGAGTGAAAGTCAGTGGGGAGATTGGCAGAGAGGCTTGGTGGACACTGAAAGGATGCTAAGGAGGCTAACTCTGGCAGTGGCTTTCATGACTGAAGGGGGAATAGCCCGTATAGATGTAGGTCAATGTGGAGGGCATTGCAATAGTCAAGGTGAAAAATAACAAGGGAGTACAAGGGAGTAAATTGGTAGTTTTGCAGTGTACCTGGCTAAGTAGGCGATGTTTTGGACAATGATTTGGACAATGATTGGGTGGGAAGCCAAAAAGAAAGGTCAGGGTCCAGGATTACACCTAGCACCCTGGCATGAGGGGAGGGACTATGCTATTGATCTCAATGCAAAAGCTGGGGCATGGGAGGAGGGAATAATATGAGTTCAGTTTTGGAAAGATTGAGTTTTTAGGAAGTGGCACAACTTCCATACTGATCAGGGACGTGTGGTCAGGGGAGGCAGAACCTCACCTAGAATTAGGCTGGGTTCACACCTAGGCGGATTGAATATGCGTGTTTGTTGCGCAGTTCGTGTCACGCATTTTTACCGCGATTCGCGGCAAAAAAACGTGCGACAAACGCGCGTTTCCGAGTGCTAGTTGGCTGTTTCCAAATGGAAATGCCCGACCAAAACGCCCCAAAGAAGTACATGTACTTCTTTGGGCGTAGGGCGGTTTCCCGCGCGTTTGTACTCGCGGAAAAACGCCCAGATGGGAACCATGCACATTGAAAATAATGGCATTTCCCTGTTTGAGCCCAGGTGGGAACCGGGCCTTATGGCGGAAAAAGCTGACAGCTTTTTCTCCATTCAGATCGGCTTTTATCAGGTTACACAGCAGGGAAAGCCTCCCCTATGTGTAACCTGTCATGGACGAATGTAATTAACAGGCAGCGCTGCATCCGGCTTTTGACAGGTAGTTAGGTTACACAGCAGCGGACTACCCCACTGCTTGTGTAACCTAACTATTGAAGCCAGAGCTATCACAGCCTCTACTCTTTGTTAGAGGCGTGATCTATGTGGATGGCTTGGACCAATGGCAAAGCACCATTGGTCCAAGACCTTCACACTAGCTTGGGCATGGGTTGGGGCGGGGCTTTGGCCGGTGGGGGCGGGACATGCTGGGGGCAAGGCTGGGGAATGCTTCACCCAGAACAAGGAGGTACCGCACATCACTGATACTGATGTGTCAGCTAGTAAAATAGCTCTGTGTGAGGAAACTGAAGGGGTGACCTGATGAGTAGAAATATATATTTGGGTGTTGTCAGCATATTGGAAGCCATTGGAAGCTATCAACTGATCCAGGGAGGACGTGTAGATAGGGAATATAAGGAATCCAAAGAGAGCCTTGAGGAAACCGTACAAAAAGAGGAAGAGGAGAAAAAGAGGTAGAATTGTAGGTAACACTAAATGTACTTGGTTTTAATACTTAGTAGGTCATTATAACGTGTTAACCTAGTAATATTTAACATATTAATTTGATTCATTTTTAATTTTTAAATGTTTCGCTTTCAATAAAATAATACCTGTGAATTCTGCCTTTTTCAATGGCTTTCTGCAGGATGATAATGCTCATCTACCAACTGTTCTCCTGCACTCTTTTACATAGGCTTCCACTGGAGATTACAAATGGCTGTTTTAACACACATTATGGAAGCATAGCCCTCTGTCACCATGAGGAAACCCGCCCAGAGAAATTCCATGCAGCTGTTTCTGGAGTGCTTTCATGTAGAAAGGAAGTGACCACAAAAATAATACAGGAGATCAGCAGCAACAAAGGATGAAGCAATGTGAAAATAAGTTATTTTTGATGCACAGTGTGTAAGCGATTGTAATGTCATTCAATATATTCACAACAACTTTTAGGCTTAATTAAATACTGTTCTTAATAAGTGGACCTGTAATATATGTTTTCTTGCTCTTTAAGTGTAACTTCTGCTAATTCAGACAAACTATATTTTGTGTGTTAAAATAGCTTCTCATACTCCTAGATTTCCTACATTTCCAGGTCACAGAACATGACATTGCAAATCCTTAACAATTGTAACTCCTGCCTCCAAAGTAATTAGCCTATCCTTTGCATGAGTCTACAGTTACTGTAGCAGTTCAGAGACTTTCCATTTCTGTCATTTAAATTCATTTGTCAGACAGTCATGAAAAGAATATTAAGATAAAAACACTGTGGATTAAAGGACAGCTGCAGAGTATTGGGAATCAGTGAAGTCATTCACTGTCCCAGAGGAAAACAACTCTGTCTGTTCTCATAGTCAATGACATGCAACAAGGGGCAAGCTTTGTTTTGGGCAACACAAGGACAAAAATATAGTTTTCAAAAGGGTGAGGACTGCAACATCTTTCACATTTTACATTTTTCTAAGCAAGCATCCAATGCGGCTTGCCATGATAACTAAATTATTAACTGTGTATTTCATGATGTTAGTGACAATATGTTAATGTGATTTTTCAAGTCCTCCTGCAGTGAACAGATGGCTCCTTTTACTTTACTTTCCACATCAAGTGTGATTATTTCTTGGTGCCAAAAGCCACCTGCCGCTCTTCGGTCTCCAGTCTAATTTTTTATGTTGGTAAAACACAGCAGGACTTGTTATCAGTTGGATGGCATCTTAATAAGAGGAGACATGCCAACATATTGACAAGATGTTCAAGGGGAAAATTTGCCCTCCTTTTATTCTCCCCCAATATTTAGGCCTATGCCTCTTGTTCATAAAATGCATTAAACATGGAAAAATAAAAAATAAAATATATTATGCACATGCTTTTTTGTATGCTGTTTTTCAATTTGTGGCTTGGTTCCAAGTCACAGAGATGGGCTCTTTTTGTTTCCACGCTGAGCACCTCACTTAGGGCTCTGATCTTTCGTCCCGCATAATGATAATTAGCTGTAGTATATTCAAAAGTCAAATGTAAGCATGAATACATTAACATTGAGATCAGTGCTGAAATGATTTCCATCGCTAAAAATAACAAACAAGGGCACAGAAACACGCACATGGAAACAACCTTGCAAAATTTCTACTGTAAGTAGAGAGGAGCAAACTGAATTGTGCAAACCAGAATCCGATGCATATCATGCCAGTTTGCCTGTTGTGGTTATCTGTAAACGTTTGAGGCCTTGCATGTCTTATGCTGGGCACACACCTTACAACCATCGCAAGACTTTTGTCCTGCGATGGTTGTAAGGTAATTTAAAAAACGTACGAATTGCCTATCTTGGACAGGCAGATCATACTTGTGATGATCGCAAGCCCGCCCCGCTCAGGGGCGGGCTTCCAATGACCGCAATGCTGAACGGGAGTGTGCGCTTGCGCACACCGGCCCGTACGGCTTTTATCTTGCGAACATGCCACAAACCAGCCGAAAATCGTACGATGTTCGGCTGATTTTTGAACATGTTCCTAAGATAAAAGTCGTGCGACCTTACAGTAGCAGAGGTTGCACGCCTTCCACACACCTTGCGATTATCGTACGATTATCGCAAGGTGTGTGGGCACCTTTACCCTCTGCACACCTTTCCCCACATCCAGGCGGGTGGAATCATGTAATCTGATACAATCACATGATAGAAGAAATATAGACCCAAAACCATTATAGTTCACCTTTTAAGCCAAACTAATAATACCCATTCTACACTATGGGTCTATTAAAACCAGATGCAATATGCAAACTACATGGTACTTTGAAAAATCCTGTATGTTAATGGTGTTCTAACCAAACTAACGCATAACAGTGCATTTTAAAAATATCATGCATTCTGCAGTTTTAGATGTGCTAATCTACATTTTCCTATTTAAAGTGGAACTATAGGCAAATAAAAAATAT
The DNA here is from genome assembly GCF_000935625.1 of Nanorana parkeri. NCBI lineage: Eukaryota > Metazoa > Chordata > Amphibia > Anura > Dicroglossidae > Nanorana > Nanorana parkeri. The sequence continues at coordinate 177,990 of NW_017307128.1, forward strand.
ATGGTTCATCACATATATGGTGTGATATGATTCCTTCTATCAATAGCATTAACACAGCAGTACATATTGTAATGCTGTTTTATTACCTGTTGATCCTGCCAGGTGATCCATTATTTTTCCTCTTTATATAGAGGCAGAAAGTATCAGGAAGTCTCAATCTCAGCTGATAAATGGCCACAGCAGCTTTCAACTGACCAGCAGATTGGGTAAAAGCACAACTGCTTGTAGTTCATACAGGAGAGTGACCACTATCCCGCAGCATTGGCAGCTGGTGGTCACCCTATTAAAAAATACCTCAGAGAAACTCAGGATCAACAGGTATTACAAAAATAAAATTACTCACACCAATATATAAAATCTTGCACAACGTCATTTAGAATTCAAACAGGGAGCTATTTATTCAGCTTTAATATTTGGGTGTACATACATTTAAAGTGCATTGAATAGAAACTTTTCAAATCACAGCACAGTGCATCTGAATTGTATGATTATCACATGCATGCATTTTCATACTTTTGCTACAAACAAGCCCTCAGTGGTTACACCGTGGTAGAAAAATTGGACTAATATATAGCCAATAATTATCTAATGGGTCTGCAAAGTTTGGATACGGATCTAGACGTATATGCTAGGGTTGGTAGCAGTTATCTATTTTCACAATTTCCTGTTTTAGTTGTTCATCCAGTTCAAGTGAGTGTGTGTGTGTTTAAATTAGTTTCTTAACAAGCAATGAACATTGCATGGGTTTTCTCTGGGTACTCCAGGTTCTTTCTTCAACTCTAAGGGCCTGTTCACATGATATCAGGTCCTGATCAGGCGCGGATGTGCAGACGCGGTGCTACTGATTACAGTGCATGTGTGCCGCCTTTTAGCCGCGTTTTTGATGCGTTCCAAATTTTTTAAAAAATAAATACATTTGTTTTGTTTTAGCTGGAGTGGTGCTGTCAGTATGTTAGCTGCAGTGCAGTGCATTTTTGACGCGTTTTGCGTTTCCAGTCTGTTTCCTGACCGGACAAAATGTGACATGCAGTATTTTTTCTGTTGTAACCTGAACGGACTGCGCACGTGAGAACTGTAGCCCATAAAACACATAGGGATACATTGGGATGCATTTTTAGTGCAGGAGCGTACGGATCAGGTCAGCACAGAAAACGGACGTTGTGAGAGCAGGCCCTAAAACATGCCAGTAGGCTAACTGGCATCTGGCCAATGAGAGCTGAATACTTGAAAAAGCATGTCTAAACTGTTGCCCATTGTCATCAGTTGAGCTGTTCACATAGTAGCACACATGTTACAGAGTGTTCATCTACACAATTGGACACAATTTCACTCCTACAGCTCTCTGTCAACACTTCCTATATGTAGAGTATGAAACATTTACTGGTGTCTGTAATCCTTTAAATATGTAGCATCCAGGGCTTAGAAGCAGTTGTCCCTTTGACTGCTCTTTATTAACACTCAAACACAGCTTAGTAGTGCATTGCCATTGTCATAGCAGTTTAACTACTTCCTACACATATGTACCGCCCACTGTCGAGCAGCAGAGTGCTATGGATATCCCTACAACAGAGCTCCAAAACTCCAAACTGTTAAAGTGTATGAGAGGACAAAAAAAATCCAATCCATCCTGTCATGTTAGTAAAAGAAAAAACTAGCTCCAAAACATATACACTTTCCTCAGCTACACATTCCTATCAAAGATGGCTACCTGACAGGTCCCTGGAAAATAATTAAACCAATTTTCTTTCAAGTGCCGTGCATTGTGTTTACATGCATTCATGTGCATTGCGTGAAAATACACATATGGCAATGCATATCTCCACAGCAAGGGCGTCCCCAGGTGTGGTGTCACCTGGAGCAGCTGCCGGGTGACACCCTGCTGGGACGTTGCACACGCAACATCATGTTGGTGATGGATGCCGGCAAAGAGAGGAGGGGCCCTTCAGAGAGAAGAGAGTTCCTCTCCTCTCGCGTGCAACTGTCAGGCTCTTGGTTCAAGACTGAGTGCCCAACTTTTCAGAGAGGTTAACACCAAATTCACTGTCAGTCATTTTGTTATCACCCCCTCCGATGGTGTCACCTGGCGTGGTCCGCACCCCACACACCCTCTAGTGACACCACTGCTCCACAGCATTGTGGTGTGAACAGGGCACATAGAAAACCATTGCTGTCCATGTGCCCCTACAATGACCTGCGTTGATCCTGTGCAGAAAAAACACAGGTCACTGCATGTGATAGGAATGTGCCCCAACACTGCATGGTAGTTCCAGTGTACTGAAAATTGGGACTACCATCCCCACCATGACCTTTATATATTGTATAGACTGAAAGACTACAACCCCAAACCATGACATATGTATATTCCATAGGCAATATACTTTGCTGATCCTTGTCTACCCTTCCCTCTCAATCACTAGACACTAGATTGCAATTCGATTCTTATTCCCTCCGGTGCCCAGAATAGGACCACATCCACTTTAGCTAGTACATAAAGTTATGTATTGTCAATGATGACGTCATTGACCATATATTATGTCACCCAGCATCCTGCTGATTGTTTCTTTACAATCAGCAGCTGACTGGGCTCTGTAATTTGTGGTGGGTGTAACCGCAGGCTACCATTGTTGGGTGTGGTGGGTAATCATGTCAGGGGGTATCCATTATTATGCAGCTGATCATCATGATTAACATGTATTCTCATTGCTGTGATTGATGTAAAATGTACAATGGGAGACATTGTTTGTGTATTATTTTATTTATTACATGGAAGGAAAGGGACTTTGCCAACCCTGAGGGCATATGGCCTGGTGTGGTTGGGGGGAGTAGGGCGGCATGCTTGCTAGCGCCTCCCATTCCCTTTCTGGCCAGCCAGGCTCCATGCCTGGATAATGTTTTTTTTATTAATGTTTAGAGGGACCCCACAGTATTTTATTAGTTAAAGGAATGAAAAATGGCATGGGGTCCCCCCCAAAAGTATTTATGACCCTTATGCAGGCATGCAGTCTGGACGGCCAGGAAAGGGGAGGCAGCCAGTGTCTGGCCTTCTGCTCCTGAATCATACCAGGCCACATGACCTTAACATTGGGAGGATACCTTGCAAGGGGGAAGGCAAAGCCTTCTCCCAAGGGCATGCAGTACTAGTCGCTACAGCTGACAACTGCCCAGGCTTTCCTTGTCGCTACAGCTGGCAACTTGCAGGCTTTCCTTGCAGCAATATTGGAGCATGAAGCAATTAGCAGAAACCTGAATGGCAGCAGAAGTGTCCCCAGTATTAGCAGAGATGTGCAACCACACATGCAGCTTCCCTTCAGCATTTAATTTGTGGAGCAGCCAAGGTACCCTGGGTGAACAGGATACTCAGGGCAGAAGCCCCAGCCCTCACTGCTACTGGAATAAAAAGCATTATTTGGGTGGCAGGCTGAGGCTTCCATACCAGTTGTGGGAGCCTGTAGTCCTCAATAAACCGGTGCCCCAGCAGATGGCCCTTCCCAGTCTATGACTATCTAACTCAGAGATGTGTCCCTCAATGAACAAAAGAGAAAACACATATACGATTGCCTAATGATTGATTAGGGAAATGTTCAAACAACATTTTCTGAATGTTTCTTCACGTCTGCCTCCCCCCTCCCCCTCCACACTCCCCATGCTGATCTAAATCATCTCCACCAGCATTCCATCACAATGTTAACATGCTACCAGCCCATTCCCTCCTTCCTGCTGCTTGTGTGTGCCCAAATCTCACTATATATGCGATCCCTCAATTTCACAAATTATTTTATTTGGAAGAAATTATATTTTATATACGAAAGGCGACAATATCTGTCAAAGTTTTACCTACTTTAATGAGTTTCACATTTTCTTATATATCTAATAAAACATGTTATTCCTTATATATTTGCATATTATTGTTCTTATTTTTTCTGTTTGCACACTGCCAACGCCGTGATTCCTGTAGTCGTTTTAATGTGGAGTAAATCCTATTTTCTCACTTACTGCGTGCTTTTTAACTAATTTTCTATCCTCTTTCTCATTATTTTCTTATTTTCATGGAACACATGAACCCCTCCACTAAATTCTTTGGCCCCAAAGTGTACCCAACATGTTTCACCACATAGTGGCTTCATCACGGTTTTTTTTTTATAAAGTGCTCATGGCAATTCTTTTTAAAAAGTGCCATATCTCTGCAGTTGCAGCCTCTATTTATAGTCATCCAGCCATGTGGATACCATGCCAATATGTGAACAGTCAATGTGCAGCGCACACAATTATGCGTACTGTGTGATTGCATCAGTGCACTACAATGTCCCCTCAACAACTAGCATATTTGTATTGCACCATATTCTTTTACTGCTCTTAATGGCACACCCCCATTTTTAACTCTTTAAATGTCTTCTAGGAGACTATTTCCAATACAGCAAATATGTTTTCATATTTTCTTTACATTTCTTCTACATTTTATACCAAATTAAGTAGGTTAACTGCACATGTGCAGGCCTGGTATTTAGTGACAGTGCTGCTCCTGTCACTTAAATAAGTCTCCTGTCACTAATAACTTATTTGTGGTCTTCTTCAGTAGATCATGTGACATATATGGGCCACAGATAAATCATTAGGGACAGGAGACTTCCTGTGCTGGTAGCTGATAGCAGTAGTGTAGTGTTTTTTTATATTGTTTCACAATTACACATGGTTATTGACACCATTCCAAAGACACTACTACGTATATGCAAAAGCATCAACATGTAAATGTAGATCAGCACCATCCACAAATGCCTTACCCAGAGAGGTCAATGCAGCAAGGAGTTTGTGTTGCAATGGGACATGGCCTTCTAATTTCTGGCCCCATCATCTCACAGCACCACCCTACCCCTGGCTTCTGCTGAGGCCCACACAGGCACTATAATCCCAGGCTTGGCAGCTCATTTCACCAACCCCTGCCTGACCTCTGGTGATTGGTGGAGGTCCGTCACTAATGCACCTGCAACCCCTTTTACCACCATACCTGAAACTCTACCACCACCATGACTTTACACCATCTACCTCCATGCTTTCACCAGTGCACCTGACTCCTCCATCCCCACTCCTGCTCTCACTACCTTTTCCACTTGCCCCCACATTACTCGCTATTGAACTGATGCTCATCTCTGTGCTTGCTACCAGTGTAAAAAGTATATACTATTGTGTTTGCCACTACCGCAGTACTGTTCCCTTCTATATTCGCCCCATTCGAAAAACAAACCACCATTATATGGTAAGCAAGACACAAAATGAATTGCATTAAATAGGTTCATCGCACATTTAGTTTTGCCAATCAAAAATGTCAGAAATGTAAAAGTTTGACAAACAGTTACATATGACTGTTTCACAGTAGAAATGTGTTAGACAGTGCAATATGCTTTGTTTGCCTTGTGCAGCACCAGTTGACACCAATAGATGGATTTAAAATAGATTAATTGCTGTAGTTTGAATTGATAGTAAATATGTTCACCCTTTTTGTATAATCTCTTGCAGAAAATATAAGAATCATCATCAGTATAGGAAGGAACACAATACATCTCTTTTTAGTGGATGAAATTTTTAAGAAATATGCCAAAATAGTATTATGTACACTTATGTAAGCCTTTAAAGTGGAATTAAAGTGGAACTATGGGTAAAATTAAAAATTACATATATGATGTAGTGTGTCACCAGCATAAGCACAATCATTTTTGTTTGTTCTGATTCCTCCATAATAATCAATAGTTATATTATCTGTTGATCCTGCCAGTAAGTTTGTTATTTTTTCAACTTTACAGACCAAGCTGTCAAGCAAAAGGCATGCAATATCACTAAGTCAGTGACAGTGATATACTTTGAACATGCTGTCATGAGGGGGATAAATAAAAAAATTAACCCCTTAGGGTGAAAAACAAATCTGCAGCTTAGCTGCAGATTTTCATTGTAAGGGGTTCATTTTTTATAATAATGATAGTATTAAAATATTGTTAAATATATAATTTTTGTTTTTTAAATGTATATTGTTTTACACTTTCTTCACACTTTCCTCTTTAAAAAAAAGAAAATGTACACTTTTATTTTTATTTATTTATTTATAATTATATCCAGCAGTCATTGTGAATGAATCCCACTATGACTGCTTGATAATTTAATTTATTTATTTTTGGTTATCATTAGGCTGCTCCAAACTTAGGAACAGCCAAAATTAACATTAGTGACACGGATCCTGACAGCATGTCTGGGGACCAGGGCACTAGGGTACGTGAACCCCGGGGTCTGAAGAGTTGGTAGGAGTCACAGACAGGAGGGATATCTGGGATGTTGGTCACAGGGAGAGAGGAACAGCGTCTGTGCGTTCTCAGGACGCACTAGAGGTGCAGAATCTAAGAAGGGCCAGGTATTCGACAGAGCCTCTAGTGGTGAGGATGATTGGCTGCCGGACACCTTCCAGGTTGCGGCCCTCTAGCGCACCCCCGCAGACGCAAAGGACTGGTTGAAACACCAGGGAACTGGATATAAAGGACAGGTAGGGATGAATTTTGTAACCAAGAGGAGGAAGATAGGAACAGTGGCACACAATGAAAGAGAAAGACACAAGTGCAAGACGCACAGCAGAGGATATACTGAAGAGAGTAGCCAATCAAGGACTCAGGAGACAGTAACACACAGGAAAGGTGAGTAGCTAGAGGTACACTTAAGCTGCCCACACACCGTACAATTTATCTGCAGATTTTCTGTGGTCAGATGGAAAAAGTGCAACAGATTTGCCCAGGTGGAGATTACTCCATCCACACAGTTAAGTGTAGATGGAGGAATCTGTTGCACCTTTTCCATCTGACCACAGAAAATCTCCAGATAAATTGTAAGGTGTGTGGGCAGCTTTAGGAGCATGAAGGTATAAAGTACAAAAGTCAGAGATTTGCGTTGCACAAGCATGCAAGGAGAAGCAGCAAAACAGAAGATAAAATGCAAGGTGTAGGACAAAGAGGTAAATGCACACAGGGAGTGTCACGATAGACAGTGTATGTAAGGAGAGAATAGCAGAGGGGTAGAGGAGGGGAGGTAAGGAAGGAGAAAAACAATGTTTTATCTTTGTGCTAGCAGTATACCAGCCCTTTCATAAAGTTGTGTCAAACATGTGACCATTTCTCAGTAGAAAATACTTGGATTTTAAAACCTCATTTGCATCATAATCACATACATTTTAGAATTTTGGAACTATATTTCTGTGCCAGCATTCCAGCATGTTCACAAAGAAAGTAAAGTTTTTGCTTTACATTCAAGATGAAAATATGTCCCTTCATGCTACAGTACATTTGCTATATTCTTGGCAGATTCTTGGAAGCATATTTGGTAGTTCATATGCCATTCTACATCTTTTCAGATCACAATCATTCCAAAAGCAACAGACCGTGATATTTCAAAGCATAGAGTTATTATTGCAGTAGGAAGAACATGCTGAAAGAGGACATCTGCTATTAGGAAGAATAAATTTAGTTCGCACTAATATCTGAATTTTGTATATACATTGGTGGGCAACCACATATGTTAATGCTAATAGAGAACAAATCTGCAATGGCAGTACTTTGTAAGAAAGACATTTATAGATGGATAAATGCATGCATACATTACATTATGCTGTTGCTAACTTATGTTTTTCTCTGTATCACTTTATATAGGTATATCGACTAAAGGAGCAGCCCATGTTCACATTAAATACCTGAATATGTTCAGAGGAAAATTCTATTTTTTTATATTTTATTTTTATCTTCAGGAAGGTTATAAAAGAAGCTGTTTTCAGATTAACAACATAGACTGATTATAACAAAAGAGGATTTAAAGAAGCTGTATCCAATGTGAGATCAATTTATAAACTGAAGAAGACAATGGCTCTTGGAGTGTATTATACAAGTAACTAAGCTATGTACATTATGTCACCTGCTTAATATTCCGATCAGGCAAGACTCTAAGGTCCATGGTATACTTAAAATCCCTGGCAAGTTGTAGCCAGTGACGGGATGGCAAGTCTAATTTGCCCAGAGATTGGGTTCACATGTTTCCATGTTTATTGTTATACGTTTTAATGTAAATTTTTTATTGTGCATTGATATGGATTATTATAAGTGTTAGTGTGCATTTTCGTGCATTCTGATATGCTTTGCTGGATTCTATCAGTGAATGAAATGTTGAGTAAAACTGAGGTTGGTATGGGGGGAACTGGTTAACCATGTCCTGGAAATATGTCAAAATGCATGTTACTTGCATTTTTATGTGTTGCCATTACCAACAATAGGGCCTACAATGTGCATTGTTGCACTAAAAAAATGGACCTGCACTTGTTTGGCCAATGCACATCAACGCAGTGCACAGATGTGAACTAGCACCATTAAAAACAATATACGGGCAGATTCAAAACTAGGCATGTGTGGCTCTTTTGGATAGATGTAAATGCACTGGCAGAACTACCAGGGTCGCAGGGATTGCGACCGGGCCCTGGCGTTCCGCCTGATTGTGTGCGGCCTGGCCTGCTATGCCCGATGCATAGCCCCGGGCACTAGTTTGCCCGACGCTATGCATCAGCCTGCTCTGATGGACCGAAGCTTGTCCGAGCAGAGCAGTGAGAAGGAGGGGTCATCAG